>NW_025153151.1:0-1406 GCF_004010195.1 Chiloscyllium plagiosum | reverse complement strand
AAACATCTGATTTCACAAATTACAGCACACATCCAGAACTGTTCCATCTTCACACAGTTACCTCACAACACACGTACGTGTATATACACAAACACACACATACATAAACCCCTCCCCCTTTCCCCAGAGAAACCCAACAGCCTGAGTGAACACCGAATGTGACTCCTGAGCAAACTAAGCATCTGATTTCACAAATTACAGCACACATCTCCACACAGTTACCTCACAACACATGTACGTGTATATACACAAACACACACATACATAAACCCCTCCCCTTTCCCCAGAGAAACCCAACAGCCTGAGTCCACACCTACCCTCTTAACTCCAGCACATTGCCACTTCAAAACATTGCTCCCAAAGCCACAAGATCCAACTTCCATTCTCTCCTATTGCCTTCTCCAATATCTCCCATACAGTTCTGGGAACAGACATGCATTCGCAACCCTTGTCCCAAGATCCCCCATAGCTACTTGAAAGTTAACAAACTCCAACCACGGGAACAAACAAGCCCTTGCTCCAGACCCGACGCCATCTCACCACTCCATCAGCAGCTGACACCTCTTTCCTCGCCATCTTAAGTGATTCTTTCCACCTATCAGTCATAACCCTCTCGACCTAAGCTCTAGGCACATGCTGTACCTGGCAGACTACCCATGGTGCACCCTACCTATAATCTACTCCCCCTAAATACCTGACAATTTACCTACCTGGCAGCCTGATGCATATAGGTCTTACCCCTATACCTACTGAGCATTTACCTACCTTGAAACTCTGGAATAAGGTGACTATTAAAAAAATAATTTCCACTAATGATTGAGCATGCTGTCCATATTCCTCTCCCTCTACAAACAGTTGGGTCGTTCTTCAGTGAGAGAATTATCAGATCAATTTCATTATCACAACATTTGTACAACCGTCAAACTTCCAACTGTTGTCTGAACACAGGTTTGGGTTAAATAGTCGCAAGTAAATTGTGCACCACACAACTTAGTACTGGACTTCTCTGATATTAGAATTAACCTTTCTCTGCACATTCTCTGTAGCTGTAACACTATATTCTGCACTCTCTTCTGTTAGTCTGATGTACTTATTTAAAGTTAGAAATCAGGCTATAGTCCAACAGGTTTATTTGGAAGGACTGGCTTTCAGAGTACTACTCCTTCATCTTATAACCTATAAATTCTATATGATCTTATAGGTGATAAATTCCTTATCTTACATTCTTATACTCCACAATCACCTGAAGAAAGAGCAGCGCTCTGAAAGCTAGTGCTTCCAAATGAACCTGTTGAACTAGAATGTAGTGTTGTGTGATTTTTAACTTCCTGCACCCCAGTCCAACACCGGCATCTCCAAATCAGTTCTTATGTGAGGGGCCAGTGTAGTTGCGGAAGATGGACTGT
>NW_025153150.1:0-1406 GCF_004010195.1 Chiloscyllium plagiosum | reverse complement strand
AAATAAACTCTGCCCTTGCTAGTGCCTTCCAAATCCATGGATGGATTTGTCTGATTAATAACATCAAGATACGTTCTGTTTTCACAGTTTGTTCTAAAATCTCAGAAAATTTCAGGGCGGCACGGTGGCACAGTGGTTAGCGCTGCTGCCTCACAGCGCCAGAGACCCGGGTTCAATTCCCGACTCAGGCGACTGACTGTGTGGAGTTTGCACATTCTCCCCGTGTCTGCGTGGGTTTCCTCCGGGTGCTCCGGTTTCCTCCCACAGTCCAAAGATGTGCAGGTTAGGTGAATTGGCCATGCTAAATTTCCCGTAGTGTTAGGTAGGGGAGTAAATGTAGGGGTATGGGTGGGTTGCGCTTCGGCGGGGCGGTGTGGACTTGTTGGGCCGAAGGGCCTGTTTCCACACTGTAAGTAATCTAATCAAAAAGTAAGACCTTGCTGGTTGAGTGTCACCCCCCAAAAAAAATCAGAGCATTACAATAAGACAATTATTCCGATTATGTTCAATCATTTACTTTTTGATTGGTCGTGCAGTGTCGTTGACACTGAGATCAACATTTTCTCTGTTCAACAGTATCACATCACATTGGCTCAAGGCTGCACTATTCCCCAATTCTATTTCATCCTCCAGCTCATTCGCCATGCTCGCCAGATATACAAGGCCCACAAGATGGAATAACTTAGAGATGCCTATGGGCCACTGGGACCTGCCACCTCACCCATGCGCTACAATCTGAGTCCATCCCCTCCACCAAGCCCACCTCCTGTCGTGTATTCACCATCCCTCTTAACATTCCACGCTCTAATGCTGAATGTTCTGTACTCAGGAAAGGTCTCCGCTTTATCACTCTGTGCCCCCATTTTAATATATTTTAGGCACGACATCATGTTAAACTCCTCTTCCACCGTCTTCTCCTTGGTGTCTATTTGTTTGTGCAAGTGTACACTCCCCAGCCCATCGACCCTTCGCCCAGCTCCATCAGTCTCCCTTCACCTGAACTCATTCCTCTGGCGTATACTTGAACTCAATCTGTTCATTGAGGACGCTCTATGGGAGTTTGGTTGTCTTAAATTCTCTTTATCCCTCTCACCCTATCCAACCTATCACCCTCTGAATAGACTGTACGCTGTATGCTTCGATCCCACCCTGACTATGTTATTCAGCCTGTGCCGATAAGGGTGGTGCTGCTGTAGTCTGGTGGACTCACCTCTACATTTCACCTCTCAGATACCTCCACATATCACCCGCTTGTCCATAACCCTACCATGGCACATCAGGTTACTTTATTAACTAAATCTGACCACATTTCATCTGGAGATTCCCACACACTTGCCAAGCCGCAAACACGCACACACTCACCCCCACCTAATAGTCCCAAAGCTGATGGCCCTCTGATAACAGAG
>NW_025153149.1:0-1406 GCF_004010195.1 Chiloscyllium plagiosum | reverse complement strand
CCAAGCTGTGGTACAATTCGAGTGATCTCCATGAAGAATGCTGGGTAAACTGTGGGGTTGGCTCGCCCCAGCGTGCACTCCCAATCTGGGAGAGGGAATCTCCATTCACAAGGAGAGAGATGAGAAGAGGAGCTTGGGAGCGTGAGCCTGGATATCAGGCAGCAAGCTTTGCTTCAACCCAGATAAAACGTCTGCTTTCTATCCCAGAGCGTTACCATGACCAGTGTTGTGGGGATTCAGATTTTATTTGTGTGAGGGCTGTGCTGTTCCACATTGGACAGATAGAAGGAGTCGTATCAAACGTTGAAGTTTTTCTGATTGAGGTGGATATCCAATCTGGCACATGATGATGGATCCACTGCTGAATACCTTCATGAGAAAAGGACTCAATGCCCTATCATTTTCTCATCGTTATCGTAGCGACCATCCCTTCCTGGATACTGTGGGGTGATTCAATGCCCTGTACTGTAGTTCATACAGTGTGGGAAAAGAAGTCTGGTGGCAAATTGAACTATGGAGACTCCAAAACCAAATACAGAAATTTTGCGATCAATGTCCATATTAGGTGTGTCCTATTCCTTGTTTTCCTGATCCCAGGTGTGTTTTTGTGGGTACTGTGGGCTTATGGGTAATGCCAGCTAGTCAGAGTAACCTGGAAAGCAGGTGAAATCAACTGCTGCTGAACCAAAACTACCTTGAGTATATGACCGTGTTTCTGTGAGTAATCTGCTGTTCATATTCTTCCCTATGTCCTTTAAATGGGCAAATGATTCATTTAGAGAGAGTTTACTGATGTGGTTCAGATTCTTTAAACTTCATATGACATGGAACAACTATTATCTTTGTGTCATTACCTACAGTCTGGGCTCAGGTACAGAGAATGTTTGAGTCATAACTTCAAGTCTCTTTTTTCCCTTTCTCTTACAGTAAGTCTAGCAGTGATTACAATCTTAGCTCAGGGCAAATGTGGCCTTTCTCCATGCAGCACTCGCTATCTGGTGGCCATGACAGTGTCAGATCTACTGTTCATCGTTTTTTATATCATCCTTCGCCAGTTTCAACGTTATTATTATCCACTGTGTTTCCTGCAAATCACTCCTGTTTGTGGTGTTCTCTATTTCCTCATCTATTTGACCATTGATTGTTCTGCGTGGTTCACCATTGCTATTTCCTTTGGTCGATTTGTTGCCATTTGTTGACATGAGATGAAAACTAAGTATTGCACAGGGAAAACTGCAATGAAGGTTCTAGCAACAATCTACATCTTCTTTTGTTTCAAGAACATTCCCAACTTCTTCATGCATAAACCTGGAAAAATGATCAACAATGTTAGGTGGTACTGTGTGTCACGTAAAGTTATCTTTATGACTCTCAGTGGATAAGTTTTAAATATTTTTAGACTTTTT
>NW_025153148.1:0-1406 GCF_004010195.1 Chiloscyllium plagiosum | reverse complement strand
TGATTCAATACAATTCTCCTTCGGTCCAGCTGTTATCGACAGTACCACATGAATTCCCAGTTTTGAGCTGCAATGTTTGCATTGCAATTCAGCCGTCTATCCCTAAGTTCACACCGAGACCCATTCATCCATCACCCCATGACCTACTTTGGTTTCGGATGTGGTAACACTTCCATTTTTGTATTCTCATTCTTCTGAGTGTTTGTCCATGATATCACTCCTCTTAATTGTCATGATTCTCAAAACCCCTAAGCATATTCCGCCGGGAAGGACCGTGGTTCCATGGTTAGCGCTGCTGCCTCACCACACTATGGACTCAAGTTCGATTCCATCCTTCGGCGATTATCTGTGGAGTTTACGCATTCTCCCCGTGTCTGTGTGGATTTCTTCCAGGTGCTTCGGTTTTCACCCACAGTCCAAAAACGTGCAGTTTAGGTGCATTGACCTTGATAAATTGCCCATAGTGTTCAGGGATGCGTAGGTTGGTTCCATTAGTCAGGGGTAAATGTAGGATATGGGAATGGGTCTGATTGGTTTGGACTTCAGAGAATTGTTTTGGAGTTGTTGAGCCTAAGAGCCTGTTTCCACACTGTAGCGATTCTAATTCTAACATTCATATGGATATTTTCCCTTCCAGTCGTGCTTTCAGTGTTTAAATTGAATGTGTTTCCCTCTGTTTCTCTCCGTGGTCTTCATTAAGAACTCTGTAGCGTCAAAGATGCTAGTCTTATGTCGTTTCAGAACCAATGAATTTCTACATCTTGTGTTATTGTTCACCCCCCGGTGTATGGCGCGCCACGATGGACAGGGCGTTTGAGTGGCTTGGACACACCTCTTACAGTTGTTCAAAACCAGACATTGCTGGGAAAATTCAGCAGATCTAGCACCTGTAGAGACAGAGACAGTGTTTCAAGTCCAGCGTGACCGTTATTTAGAACTGAAAAGAACTCCTTCATCCGTTGACAAAAGTGGACGAGAGATCAGGGGAAACAGAGCATGTGGAGATGCAATGCCACAAAGGAATGAGCTTTTAATTGTGATGAAAGAGAAGCAGATGTAAAATGCGTTCTCTCTATTGAGTGTAAGATAAACAAGTCACAGAAAAGATCATAGAGAAACCAGGAAGCAGAATGTTTGAAAAATGGAGAACAGCCATAATGGGCTCAGGCTGTGTAAATATGGAATTGAATATTAACTCCTTCACGCTGTAATATACCAAAGTGTAAAGTGAGGTGTTACTCAAGATTGGGTTGTGCTTTTTTGTAATATTGCAGCAGCTCAGGACCGACAAGTCAGCATGAGAACAACGTAGGTTATTGGAATGGGATGCAATGGGAAGGTCAGGATTATTCCTACAAAGAGAGTGGAACTCATCCTTAAAACAGCCTGTTTAATCTCCCAAGTGT
>NW_025153147.1:0-1406 GCF_004010195.1 Chiloscyllium plagiosum | reverse complement strand
CGCCTGGAGGAAAAACACATTATCTTCTGTCTTTGGACCCTTCAACCCTAGGGTATGAACATGGGCTTCACCAGTTTCCTCATTTCCCCTCTCACCACTTTACCCCAGTTCCAACCTTCCAGCTCAGCACCGCTCTCATGACCTGTCATACCTGTCAATCTTCCTTCCCGACTGTCCGCTCCACCCTTCTCTCCAACCTATCACCTTTACCCCCACCTCCATTCACCTATTGCAATCTTAGCTACCTTCTCCCCAGTCCCACCCCCTCCCATTTATCTCTCCAACCCGAAACTACCAGCCTCATTCCTGATGAAGGGCTTTTGTCTGAACGTCGATTTTTCTGCTCCTCGGATGCTGCCTGACCTGCTGTGCTTTTCCAGCAATACACTCTCAACTCTGATCTCCAGTATCTGCAGACCACACTGTCTCCTAGATGTTGTATTCTGGTGAGGTGAACCAGGGCAAGACTTATACAATTAATGGTAGGGTCTTGGGCAGAGTTGCTGAACAAAGACCTAGGGGTACAGCTGCATAGTTTCTTGATAGTGCAGTTGCATGTCAACAGCGTGGTGAAAAACGTACACCAGCTTGGTACACTAGCCTTCATTGGTCAGTGCAGTGAGTAAAGGAGTTGGGACATCACACTGTACAGGATAATGATAAGGCGACTATTAGAATACTGTTATCAATTCAAATCTCCCTGCTGTTGGAAAGTGTTATTCAACTTTAAAGGGTTCGGAAAAGTTTTATAAGGATGTTGCCAGGACTGAGCGTTTGGGCCATTGGGAGTGGGTGAAAACACTGGGGCTTTACTCCCTGAAGCATTGCAGGCTGAGGGGTAACCTCATAGAGATTTCGAAAATCATGGATATAGTTAATAGCCATTATCCTTTTCCAAACGTAGGGGAGTACAAAGCTAGATAGCACAGGTTTAAGGTGAGAGGAGAAAGATATAAAAAGGACCTGAGGGGTACATTTTGCATGTAGTAGGTGGTGTGTGTATGGCAAGAGCTGCCAGAGGAAGTACTGGAGGTGGGTATACTTACAACATTTAAGAAATATATGGATGGGGATATGAATAGAAAGGCTTTAGAGGGGTATGGGTTAAATGCTGGTAAATGGCACTAGATCAGTTTAGAAAGACTGATCGGCATGGACGAGTTGGACTGAAGGGTCCGGTTCCATCCTGGCTAACTCTAGGACGCTATCTGCAAGGCACAAGTCATGAATGTGATGCTATACTCCCCTGAATGAGTACAGCTCCACAGCACTCAAGAAGTTTCATAATCTCCAGGGCAAAGGAACCTCTTGCTTGGCATCACATCCCATAAACATTTGTTCCATCCACCAGTGACGCTCAGCAGCAGCAATGCATATTATCTACAAGACGTGCTACAAAAATTCAG
>NW_025153146.1:0-1406 GCF_004010195.1 Chiloscyllium plagiosum | reverse complement strand
GCAGTGGGTCGACGGTGGTATGGGTCAGGCTGGGAGCGGTGTGTGGACGGTAGTGAGTGTCAGGCTGGGACCAGTGTATGGATGCCGGTGAGGGTCAGGTTGTGGGCAGCGTTGGACAGCTTTGGGGGTCAGGCTGGGGACGATGTTGGACAGCGGTAAGGGTCAGGCTGGGGGCAGTTCGTAGGGTCAGTAAGGGTCTGGCTCGGTTCGGTGTGTTGACACCGGTGAGGGTCAGGCTGGCGGCACATTTGGCCTGCACTGAGGGTAGCCTGATAGTAAGTCGGGATGGTGCTGGTCGGTATTATAATGGATATGGCAATAAATGATAACTGGACGCTTCGAAACAATGGGAGACGCATAATTTTATGAAAGGGGAATACTTTGAAATCTCTATTTTTAGGTGAGCATAACTGGCAGAAGAGATAAGGGTGGGGGAGGCGAGTGGCGGTGTGGGATATTGGAAATTTCAGAAGCATTTTGACAAGTTTCAACAGGGGCTTAAGTAAAATAAGGGTAGAATAGGCTCCTGAAAGGTCAATGAGCTCTCTATGTGGAATCACAGTTGATGGTGAAGATCCGAAACAAATATTTTGCGTTAGGATTTACTGTGGAGAAAGACATGGAATCTCGGGAACTTGTGAAAATACATAGTGATGTCTTGAACAGAGTTCATATTGGAGAACAGGAGGTGCTGGATGTCTTAAAATGCAAAACGTTAGATAGAACCATGGGACATGATCAGATGCTCTGTGAGAAGCTAGGGAGGAAATTGCAGGGCTCCTCGCAGAGGTGTTTGTATAAGCGACGGCCACTACAGACGAATGAGACTGGTGGCAGGGGTGGGTAAGTTGTTGAACTAGATTCTGAGAGAAAGGATCATCATGCATCTGGAAAAGAAAGGAATGATTAGAGATAATCAGCACGGCTTTGTGTGTGGAAAATGCTGACTGTGTGTTTTTGGAGGTAGGCAAGTAATAGATCAAGGCAGAGCAGTGGATGTCTCCATGGACTTAAGCAAGGCCTTTGACACGGTCCTGCCTGGCAGACTGGTTAATAAGTTTAGATCACACATAACCAGAGAGCGCTCATCGACTAGATACAAACTGGGATTGACGGTAGGAGACAGAGTGTGTTCATAGAGGTTTGCTACACAAACTGCAGGCCTGCAACCAATGGTGTGCCATGGGGTTCAGTGCGAGATCACTGTTATGCATCATTTATATGAACGGTTTGTGTTAAAATACAGGAGTCTTGGTTGGAAAGTTGATGAGCGACACTGAAATTGGTGGGAAAGTGGACAGTGAAGAAGGTTATCTAAGAGTACAGTTGGATCAACAGTACTGCTGGGCCAGTGAGTTTAGGACTAGCAGGTGGAGAAAAGCATGATGTTGCATTTTGCTCAGGCA
>NW_025153145.1:0-1406 GCF_004010195.1 Chiloscyllium plagiosum | reverse complement strand
GATATGGGGTATATACGAGTGTTACAGTGAGGGATGTGGGGTATATAGTGTGTTACAGTGAGGGATGTGGAGTATATACGAGTGTTACAGTGAGGGGGTGTGGGGTATATACAAGTGTTACAGTGAGGGATGAGGGGTATATACAAGTGTTACAGTGAGGGGAGTGGGATATATACGATGTTACAGTGAGGGGTATGGGGTATATACGATGTTACAGTGAGGAATGTGGGGTATATACGAGCATTACAGTGAGGGGTATGGGGTATATACGATGTTACAGTGAGGGATGTGGGGTATATACGAGTTTTACAGTGAGGGATATGGGGTATATACGAGTGTTACAGTGAGGGGTATGGGGTATATACGATGTTACAGTGAGGGATGTAGGGTATATATGAGTGTTACAGTGAGGGGTATGGGGTATATACGAGTGTTACAGTGAGGGATGTGGGGTATATACGTGTGTTACAATGAGGAGTGTGGGGTATATACGAGTTAACAGTGAGGGATGTGGGGTATATACGAGTGTTACAGTGAGGGGTAAGGGGTATATACGAGTGTTACAGTGAGGGATGTGGGGTATAAACGATGTTACAGTGAGGGGTAAGGGGTATATACGAGTTAACAGTGAGGGATGTGGGGTATATACGAGTGTTACAGTGAGGGGTAAGGGGTATATACGAGTGTTACAGTGAGGGATTTGGGGTATATACGATGTTACAGTGAGGGGTAATGGGTATATACGAGTGTTACAGTGAGGGATTTGGGGTATATACGAGTGTTACAGTGAGGGGTGTGGGGTATATACGAGTGTTACAGTGAGGGGTGTGTGGTGTATACGATGTTACAGTGATGTACGTGGGGTGTATACGAGTGTTACAGTGAGGGGTATGGGGTATATACGAGTGTTACAATGAGGGGTGTGGGGTATATACGAGTGTAACAGTGAGGGGTGTGGGGTATATACGGTGTTACAGTTACGGATGTGGGGTATATATGAGTGTTACAGTGAGGGGTATGGGGTATATACGATGTTACAGTGAGGGATGTGGGGTATATACGAGTGTTACTGTGAGGGGTATGGGGTATATACAAGTGTTACAGTGAGGGATGTGAGGTATATACGAGTGTTACTGTGAGGGATGTGGGGTATATACAAGTGTTACAGTGAGGGGTGTTGGGTATATACGTGTGTGACAGTGATGGGTGTGGGGTATATACGAGTGTAACAGTGACGGGTGTGGGGTATATACGAGTGGTACAGTGAAGGGTGTGGGGTATATACAAGTGTTACAGTGAGGTACGTGTGTTACAATGAGGAGTGTGGGGTATATACGAGTGTTACAGTGAGGGATTTGAGGTATATGCGAGTGTTACAGTGAGGGGTGTGGGGTATATACGAGTGT
>NW_025153144.1:0-1406 GCF_004010195.1 Chiloscyllium plagiosum | reverse complement strand
CCTCTTCAGCCTTTTCTTAAAAGATAATCCCTGTAAACCAGGGTTCATCCCAGTCAATTTGCTGTGAAATGCCTCTGATGAAATGATGTATTTCCTTAAATAAAGTGACCAAAACTTCCGTCATTACTCCAGATGTGGTCTGACTCGCACTTTATAAAGTTACTCGCGGGTATATACTCCAAACAACTCTCTTTAAACTTGCAAAGATGTTGTTGGAAATTCTCAGCAGGTCCTGCAACATCTGTGAAAAAAAATCAGTTAAAGTTTCGGGTCTGGTCACCCTTCCTCAGATACGTTAACTCTAATTTCTTTTCACAGATGCTGGTAGACCTGCTGAGCTTTTCCAGAAACTTCTGTTTCTCTTACTGGTTTACAGCATCTTCAGTTGTTTCAGTTTTCATATCCTTTAAACTTGCCGTCTCTCCTCTAGAATTTGTCATTTCCACCTTGGAAAAAAGATTCATATTTGCTTGGTCTCCCCTACCCTGGGAAAAAAGAAACCATGACTAGTCACCCTATCATTGCTCCACATAATTTTATAAAGTTCGATAAAGCCACCTAAAGTATCCAGTGCTGCAGGGAAATAGCCTCAGCCTATTCAGCCTCTCGCTATGGTTCAAATGTTCCAATACTGGCAATACCCTGGAAATGCTTTTCTGAACTCTTGCAAGTTTCCCGACATCTTTCCTATAGCAGGGAGACTGGAATTGAAAGCAGTATGGGGATTCCAAAAATGGGCGAGCCAATAAACTATACAACCGAAACATGATCTCCCAACTTCTATACTCAATGCACTGCCCAATAACAGCTAGCATACCAAACACCACCTTCACCGACCTGTCTACCTACAACGACGCTTTCAAGGAACTATCAACCCACACTGCATGGTCTGTTTGTCTGTCAACACTTCCCAGGATCTTGTCATTAAGAGGTTGAGTCCTATTCTGGTAACATCTTTCTGAAATCAGGGAGACCACAATGGAATGCAGTATTCTAAAACTGGCCTCACCAATGCCCTACTCAGCCACAACGTGACCTCCTAACCCCTATACTCAGTGACAGAATCCCCACAGTGTGGAAGCAGGCCTTTCAGCCCATGAGACCATACCAACCATCGGAACAGTATTCCACCCTAACTCTGTAACCTGCCATTACCCAAAGCTAATCCAGCTAACCTGCATGTCTTTGGAATTGTGGGAGGAAATTAAGAGCACCCAGAGGAAGCCCACGCAGACACACAGACAGTGGAATTGAACCAGTTTCCATTTTTTGATCAGCACATTCCATTCAATGTTAGTGTCCCAAATGCCATGTTCAGCACCTGATCTCCCTGAAACTCTACTTTCCAAGAGTTATACAGTTGCTCTGAGCCCTTCAGAGGGAATTATGGTGTGGAGGAGACAACA
>NW_025153143.1:0-1406 GCF_004010195.1 Chiloscyllium plagiosum | reverse complement strand
TATCCCACTCCTCAAGGACTTGTTCATTTTTTAATCTATTTTGGGGCACATCATCTGGGTTTGATTCCTCAATCTGCGGGCAATAACTAACACCTGTTTCTCCAGTTCTTTCTCTCCAGCTTAATACATGTTCAACATATTCACATGACATGCCCAATACTTTTTTTTCTCTCTATTTGGCATCTTTACTAGATAGTTCACCTGACTCGACTTTTTTCTTAATTTGGTAGGAACCACTAAACCTGGCTTTGAAGGGATCTTCTATCACTTGTACCAGTACTAACACAGAAAATGTCTGCGTCTCAGAGCTTTTATCTATCACTGCTCGGACTTCTGACCTAGTTTTATCTGTGTCGTTGGTACCTACGTGGACCACGATCACTGAATCTTTACCCTCCCACTCCAAGTTCCTCTGCAGCCCAGATGAGATATCCCAAACCTGAGCACATTTCAGGCAACACAACCTTCGGGACTCTCGATTCTGATCACAGAGAACAGTGTCTATGCGTCTAACTCTACCATCCCCAATACAACAACGTTTCTCTTCTGTTCCTCCACTTGAATGGCTCTCTGCACCACGGTGCTGTGGTCAGTTGGCTCCTCCTCCCTGAAGTCCCCATTCCTATCCACACAGGGAGCAAAACAGTTGAACCTGTTGGACAAGGATAGGGCCTGAGGCTCCTGCAACTCTACCTCCGGGATCCCTCTACCTGCCTCACTCACAGCCACACCTTCCTGTCCCTGACCACTGGCTGAATTCGAGTTAGTTAGTCTTAGGGGTGTGACTGTCTCCTGAAACACAGCAACCAGGTAATTCTCCCCCTACCTGATGTGTCGCAATGTTTGAAGCTGATATTCCAGCTCATTGATTCTGAGCTGGAGTTTTTCCAGCAACCAACACTTACTGCTGACATGGTCACTGGGGACCATAATGGGGTCTCCCAACTCCCACATATCGCAGAAACAACACATCACCTAACCTTCCATCATTATTTTATTAAATTAGTTTTGAACTTGCTTCTTAAATTTTTAAACTGTTTTTGTATCTTTGCTTATCCAGGTTGTCACCAATAAACAAGTTATAACCAATACATTAACAAGATTCAGTTTAACGCAGATTCAAATTTAGCACACCTCTTAATAGCAAATCAAATCACAGCCCTCCTGTGACATCACTTTTTAGTTTACCCTCCAAATCAGAATCTCTTACTCTCCCAGATTGCTCTCAGTTCGCTCCCACCCAGCTCTGTCTGCAAGTGCAGGCCCCAAATCCATGAGGTAAATCTCTTACTTCCTAGGCTGCTGTCCAGTCACTCCAGCACAGCTCTGGCCCCAAACTACTTACTCTGCTACCAACAAAGTTTGCAGTAGCATGTCTCTGTACCACCACCATCATCTCCATCACT
>NW_025153142.1:0-1406 GCF_004010195.1 Chiloscyllium plagiosum | reverse complement strand
CCACAAAAACACATACATACAGATCCCAAAGCAGGACGTGTCGCACCATGAGTCGACCAATCGGTCCTCACACCCACTCCATCCATCAACATGACCAGAAAATGCAATCTAAGCAATGAAAATGTCATGTCCTTGAAGGGTGGACAAACAGATAGATTGACAACAGAGAGAAGCGTACGCAGACAGACGGACAGAAACACTGAAACATGTAAACTCGGAGCAAGAGTTGGCCGATCGGCCTCTCAATAGTGTGATAGCTCATCTTCTGTCTCAACGTCATATTCCCACTTACACCTCAGACCCCTTGTTGCCTTTATAATAAGAATAAACAACCTCTCTTTTCCTTGAATTATTATGGCACCAGCAATGATTCTTGTGATACTCCAGTACTAATTCACATTTGATGTCAGAGCCGAGAGTACAGGCAGCCCACTTATGAATAGATGGGAAACATTGATTTCGATAGCTGCAGAGACACTGGAGAACAGGGCAAGTGAGGGTCAAAGTTTTGTTGGAATATATGTGAGCAGTTTAAAGGTTTTTTTTCTGGGTGTTGTGGCAACTTCCTAATTGCCCGCATCTCAACTCCGTTTTACTCCAGAAAACAAGATGCAAAATCAAAAATCTTTCATGTTGCAAGTACGTGCTCCTCCTAACTCAATTACCTCCCACTGCTAGCTGTTTAGGTGAGACATGCCCACTGCTTCACTTTGGTAATCATGAGGTGCTATGCAAGTGAGCCTCGATAAATACTGGCCAATCCCAGAACTCACTTTACGTTCGTAGCGACTGAACACATATGGACGGCCTGGGATGAGAACAGACTGGCTGGGGAGACAAACTGAAGACAAGAGACACATGTCCCCAGAGCACACATTGTTGCCAAATGTAGGAGTTGGTCATGTTGGATTTGCAAAGCCGCTCTCCATTTTTCAGGAGTGACAAAGGAAAATGAGAGATACGGTGGGCTGAGAGATATGGTAGTCACAGATGTGCATGGCCTCGCTTGAGACTGAGGCCTTCTTCAGCCTTGTGATACTACTGACTGTCGAACTGGCAAACAAAATTGGCCAGTGTCTGTCAATCAGTCTCATCCTCTGTCTCGGAATCTCATTGGTCCATCCTGAATGTTCAGACGTGGGGAGAGATTGGATTCCAGAGCGCGTGCGCTCGTACACACACACACACACACACACACACACACACACACACACACACAGCCACACCTCTCTTAAACGGCCGACCCTCGCCGCTGTCTGGCTAGGGATTGAACATACCCTCTGGTTAGCCCTCTCAATTGTATGTCCCGATCTATCAGGGAGGTGCTGATTCTGCAATGGTCACAGGGTGAGGCCATTCTGTCCGTCCAGACCTACCCCCACCCACCGGGCCCATAAAAGTCGTGA
>NW_025153141.1:0-1406 GCF_004010195.1 Chiloscyllium plagiosum | reverse complement strand
CCTGCTCCGGGCTCCGGCCGGGACCCGGCCCGTGCTCACTCTGTTCCTGCTCCGGGCTCCGGCCGGAACTCGGCCCGTGCTCACTCTGCTTTGGGCTGTAGCCAGGACTCGGCCCGTGCTCACTCTGCTCAGGCTCCTGGCTGCATTCGGGACTCGGCCCGTGCTCACTCTGCTCCCTCTCCAGGCTCCAGCCGGGACTCGGCCCGTGCTTGCTCTGCTCCCACTCCAGGCTCCAGCCGGGACTTGGCCTGTGCTCACTCTGCTCCGGGCTCCAGCCGGGACTCGGTCCGTGCTCACTCTGCTCCGGGCTCCAGCCGGGATTCGGCCCGTGCTCGCTCTGCTCCCACTCCAGGCTCCGGCTGGGAATTGGCCCGTGCTCAATTTGCTCCTGCTCCGGGCTCCGGCCGGGACTCGGCCCGTGCTCACTCTGCTCCCACTCCAGGCTGTAGCCGGGACTCGGCCCGTGCTCATTCTGCTCCCACTCCGGGCTCTGGTCGGGACTCGACCCGTGCTACAGCTGTTCCCACTCCGGACTCTGGCCGGGACTCGGCCCATGCTCACTCTGCTCTGGGCTCCAGCCAGGACTCGGCCCGTGCTCACTCTCCTCCCGCTCCAGGCTCCAGCCAGGACTTGGCCCGTGCTCACTCTGCTCCAGTTCCAGGCTCCAGCCGGGATTTGGCCCGAGCTCACTCTGCTCCCGCTCCAGGCTCCGGACGGGACTCAGTCCATGCTCACTCTGCTCCCACTCCAGGCTCCGGCTGGTACTCGGCCTGTGCTCACTCTGCTCCTGCTCCAGGCTCAAGCCGGGACTCGGCCCGTGCTCACTCTGCAACCGCTCTGGGATTCGGCCAGGATTCGGCCCGTGCTCACTCTGGTCCTGCTCCAGGCTGCAGCCGGGATGCGGCCTGTGCTCACTCTGCTCCCACTCCGGGCTCTGGCCGGGATTCGGCCAATGCTCACCCTGCTCCAGGCTCCGGCCAGGACTTGGCACATGCTCACTCTGCTCCCACTCCGGCCAGGACTCGGCCCGTGCTCACTCTGCTCCAGGCTCCGGCCAGGACTTGGCACATGCTCACTCTGCTCCAGGCTCCAGCCGGGACTCGGCCCGTGCTCACTCTGCTCCTGCTCCGGGCTCCAGCCGGGATTTGGCCCGATCTCACTCTGCTCCTGCTCCGGGCTCCAGCCGGGATTCGGCCCGATCTCACTCTGCTCCTGCTCCAGGCTGCATTCGGGACTCGGCCCGTGCTCACTCTGCTTTGGGCTCCAGCCAGGACTCGGTCCGTGCTCACTCTGCTCAGGTGCCAGGTTGCATTCGGGACTCGGCCCGTGCTCACTCTGCTCCCTCTCCAGGCTCCAGCCGGGACTCGGCCCATGCTCAATCTGCTCCTGCTCCGGGCTCCGGCCAC
>NW_025153140.1:0-1406 GCF_004010195.1 Chiloscyllium plagiosum | reverse complement strand
GACTCTTCAACTGTTCATCCATTAGTTTACAAGCAACAGGCACTCTCTCAGGATGTGCAGTCCAGACATCAAACACCCTCTTCAGAGTAAATAATCCTCAGATCTTCTCTAAATCCCAAATGCTTCACTTTAAAAGTGCGTTCACTTGTTCTTGGTAATTTGAATGAAATGCAAATCGACGTTCTAGCCACCCTGTCTATTCCCGTCGTAATCATATATATCACAATGACGTTACCCTCAGCCTTCTCTGCTCCAAAGCAAACAGCCTGAATTTGTCCAGACTCTCTTCATGAAGGTATCGGAACATACTCATGAACCACGTTAGAACCCATTCTAGTGCAATGTCGTTCTTCCTGCAGTGCGGTATCCGGAACTGCACACCGTATTCCATCTGCAGTCTAATCAAAGGTCTTTAAAGCTCTAATAATCTACGGCCTGACGAATAAAAGTTATGCCGAAGGTATCATTTTGCCTTCTTAACTACACTATTAACCAGTTCAGACATTTCAGAGGTCTGAACAGAAGCACTCTCAAAGCATCCCTTTTCTCTGCCATTCATTGAGTTCTCCCCTGTCTCGTTCCTTTTTCTAGAGTGGACTCCCTCATAGTTATCAGGGTAAAATTCCATCTGCCATCCATCTGACAAACTGACCATTCCATATTTATCTTTCTCTAATATAATACCTTCCTCAGTGACAACGACTCGGCCAGTCTTTGCATCAAATGCAAACTTCCTTTACATACTCCCAGCACTCGCCACATTAACTTGGGCACCATTTATGCCTACAACAAATAATAACTGATCACTGTGGTATGCCAGCTGGCACTGTTCTCTGGTGACGCAAATAGCCTTTTACCCAAACCCTCTGTCCCCTGCTGCTCAGACAATTGTCGATACAATTTGCGAATTTACCCTTGCACTATGAGATTTTACCCTGAATTTAGGTTTCCAATGTGATATTTTCCCAAAGGATTTTCTGGAATAAAAAATATATTAATGGCCTCCTCGAAGAAAAACAATCAATTTCGTTAGCTATGGTTTCGCTCAGATAAATCATGCTGACCATCTCTTATAAACATTTTCCTCTCCGAATAAAGATAATAATTATTTGCTTTCCGTATTTTCTCCAATAGTTTCCCTAACACTGATCTGATATTCAGTGGTCTATCGATCTCGATATCTTCCATCCTTTCTGTAAAGTGGAACCATATTAGTTAATCTCCAGTCCTCAGAACCTCACCTGTGGCCGGATTCTAATTTTGAGAATATGCTCAAGGCCTTTCCTCTGTCGCCTCACACAGCAGCCTTCGAAACAACGCAGCTAGATCTGGGAATTGTTCCAATTTTAGACAAGTTAAAGCCATTAATACCTGCTGTCATATTATATCAATCTGCTCAAGAGCTT
>NW_025153139.1:0-1406 GCF_004010195.1 Chiloscyllium plagiosum | reverse complement strand
AAATGGCGTTTGTGGAAGTGCAGGTGAAAGTTTGATGCATGTGGAAGGGTCCTTTGGGGCCTTAGATGGAGGGGTGGGGGGAGGTATGGGCACAGGTTTTGCAATTCCTGCAGTGGCAGTGGAGGGAAGGGTGGGTTGTTCGGGGTTGTGGACCTGACAAGGTAGTTGCTGATGGAATGATGTTTATGGAAAGCGGATAGAGGTGGAGAGGGAAATTTATCTCTGGTGGTGGGGTCCATTTGTAGGTGGCAGAAGCAATGTCAGCAGCACTATTTTGGAAGGTGGCATCATCTGAACAGATGCAATGTAGGTGATGGAACTGGGAGAATGGGATAGAATCCTGACAGGACATGGGGTGTGATGAGCTTCAGTGAAGGTAGTTCTGGGAATCACTGGCTTTGTAGTGCTTGGTAGTGGACAGTTTGTTCCCCAAAATGGATACAGAGAGGTCAAAGAAAGGAAGGGAATTGTCAGAAATGGATGACATGAAAGTTATAGAGGAGTAGAAATTGGAGGCAAAACTAATGAATTTTTCAAAAGTCCTTAGCATGAGCATGATGTGGCACTAAAGTAGTCATCAATGGATCAAAGAATCAGTTCTGGGAGGGGGCCGGTGCAAGACTGGTACAAGGATCATTCGACATACCCCAGAAAGAGGCATGCATAACTCGGACCCATGTGAGTGCGCATAGCTACTCCTTTGCCTTGACAGAAGTGAGACGAATTAAAGGAGAAATTGTTCAGCAAAAAAACGAGTTCAGCCAGGCAAAGGAGAGTGGTGGCAGAAGGGGATTGTTCAGTCTCTGGTTGAGGAAGAAACCGAGAGCTTTCAGACCATCCTGGTGGTGAATGGAGGTATACAGGTAGAGGGATTGGACATCCATGGTGGCAGTCAGGGCCAGGGAACAGGAAATTGTCAATATGGTGGGAGGCATCAGAGAACTCACAGATGTAGGTGCGCAGGGTCTGGACAAGTGGATAGAGGATGGAGTCAAGGCAGGAGGAAATGAGCTGAGTGGCCAGGAACAGAGCAATACAATGCGCTTCTGGACTTAATGTACAGTTCAACACCTTCAAATTGGCAACCAACTCCCATTTCTTCTTTCTTTTAGCTTTACTTGTTACATTCTGTTCTCATGTCTTCTCTCCCATCCCCCTCACTCCATTGGGACTGTTTGTCCTTATCTGTCTGGCAGTTAGACACACCATTGTTCTACCATTCTCACATTCTGCTCACTTAACCTGAACGATCAACATCTTTTGTCCACCAGCACCCTTCAACTACACGCCCACCCCGAAACTAAAGCATAAACACTTCACTTCCGTCTTGATGAAGAATCATCTAGACTGAAAACCTTACCTTGCCCTCACCCCATGGAGAAAGTGAGGTCTGCAGATGCTGGAGA
>NW_025153138.1:0-1406 GCF_004010195.1 Chiloscyllium plagiosum | reverse complement strand
TTCTAATGGTTTGTATCCCTCTGCTTCCTCATTTAAAATGACGCTATCATCCCCTCCTCTACTACCTCCGCTGGCAACTCATTCCAGCCACCCACCACCCTCTGCGCAAAGAACTTGTCGAGCATATCTCCAATAAACTTTTCCCCTTTCACCTTGAGTTCGTGACCCCTAGTAACTGAGTCCCCACTCTGGGAATAAGCTTCTTGCTATCCACCCTGTTTACATCTCTCATGATTTTGTAGACCTCAATTAAGTCCTCCCTCAACCTCCGTCTTTCTAATGAAAATAATCCTAATCTACCAAACCTCTCTTTATATTTCGTTCTCTCCATACTAGCCAACATTCTGGTTAAACTCCTCTGCCCTCTTTCCAAAGCATCTAGATCATTTCAGTAATGTGGCAATCAGAACTGTCCGCAGTATTCTGAATGAGGCCGAACCAAAGTACTATACAACTGTGATATGGCCTGCCTACCCTTGTACGCAATAGGTTCCAACAGATTCCCTCCTGTGGGTGACGAGTTAACTGGTCTGTGGTTCTCCACTTCATAAATTGTTAGAATGCAGGAAGGAAAGTATGCTGTATGCCTTCTTTATCATTCTATCGACCTGCCACTTTTGGCGAACAATGGACCTGAACACCCAGATCTCTCTGTACATCAATTTTCCCCAGGGCTTTTTCCAGTTACTGTATAATACGTTCTCGAATTGGATCTTCCAAAATGCATCACCTCACATCTGCCCTTTCTCAACCCAACTCTCCAATCTATCTACATTCCGCTATGTTTTCTGACAGTCCCCACAACTTTCTGCTACTCTACAATCATAGTGTCATCTGCAAACTTGCTAATCAGACCACCTTTAGCTTCCATCAGATCATGTAAGTATATCGCAACAAACAGTGGTCCCAGCAGGGATCCCTGTGAAACACCACACAGAACAGTTGTCCATTTTGAGAAACTCCATTCCATTACTACTCTCTGTCTTCTGTTGCCCAGCCAGTTCTCTAATCCATCTAGCTAGTACACCATGGACGCCTTGCGACCTCAACTTTTCCATCATTCTATCTCATCAAACGCCTTACTAACGTCCAGGTATATGACATCTCCAGCCCTTTCTCCACTATCAACTTTGTCATTCTTCAAAGAATTCTATTATGTTTGCTAAGATGTGACCTTCCCTGCACAAATCATGGAAGGTCTTGTGTGGAACATACAACATGGAACATAGAAGAATACAGCGCAGTTCAGGCACTTCGGCCCTCGATGTTGCGCCGATCCAAGCCCACCTAACCTACACTAGCCCACTATCCTCCATATGCCTATCCAATGCCCGCTTAAATGCCCATAATGAGGGAGAGTCCACCACTGCTAATGGCAGGGCATTCCACGAACTCACGACTCACTG
>NW_025153137.1:0-1406 GCF_004010195.1 Chiloscyllium plagiosum | reverse complement strand
CATCTCTGGATCTTTTGAATTTTCTCTGAAGCAATTCCTCGCTTTACTGGTCAATAAAATGTGTCTGACAATTAAACCATTGCAAAGCAAAATTAAGAAAAATGCCGTAAATGGAGTCAAAATAATTTCCAACCATAAATATGCAATCCAAGAAGGCAAAGTATAGAATGTAGATTTTAAGACACAAAACCATGGCATTCTGTCAATAATCTGTCCAGGTTCATTTGTAAAATAAGTTGGGAAGTTTTGTAATGCAGAAAGTACACAGATCATTGATATTATCACAACTGAAGTTTTTGCTGTGCAATATTTGGTCCTCAGCTTCTGGAAGCAAATGAATATTAAGCGATCAACGCTAAAAGCAACAGTTAACCAGACAGAACAATCAACGGAAATGAAACTGAACATTGCATTGATGCTGCAAACGATATTGTAATCCAGAAATGAACTTGAAAAATACGTTTCCTTTATTTGGTAAAGCACTACTTCAAATATTAAGACCATTAGATCTGCTACTGCCATGGCCAACATGTATTGAGTGATACATTTGGAAAGGCGACATTTTCCAAGGGACAAAATCACGATTGCCAGTACATTAGCTGCAATTGAAGTTAAAAAAGAGAAAAATTAATAATTCTGCCATAATTGGTGATAAATAAGTTCTTAACGTGTAACAATGACATTTCTGATCTGCATTTAAAGTAATGCTACTTTTACTTCTCTCATATTCAGTGTTTTCAGAAATTTTCTCCAGCAGATAATATCCTCTTCCTTTAAAAGAATAGCAGAAAACGTATTGGCTATTGAATAAGTTAGAATCAGATTAAATTGAGATTATGTTATTAGGGCCGAGTTGTATGGATTCTGCAACGTCTGTAAATGCAGGTCAAATTCGCACTGCTCCAGAAGCACATCGATATTGGGAGCACAGAAATCATTTCTCAAACTAAGAGATGTTTTAAAAGACTGCGTGAAACATTTTTAGAAACGTTTTGCAGCTCTGTTCATGCTCTGCGAGGTTTTCCAAAACCATTTTCCAACTTGAAGAATTCTGTGTTTTTTGTTGTGGAAGAATCACTCAATGTTTTATAAAGAATTACCAGAAAACATATTAAATCCTTCACAAATTAAATAACTTTAATTTTCCAAAATCAAAGCTGTCTTTCCTGACTCCCCACAAGCTCTTTGCTCTTCTGCAGTCCATCCTGTTTTTGTTCCCGTGCTTATCGAATAACATGAGCACAACCAATCATGCTTGCTTGCTTTGTCTTTGCAAGCTAACCATCGTCTGCCACATTGGTTCCCTACATTACACTTAATGTAACACATTGCCCCAACATCATCTTCAGCATGAACTCAACTACCAGTGATAACTAGCCTATCACAATGCACTATCATAATCTGCT
>NW_025153136.1:0-1406 GCF_004010195.1 Chiloscyllium plagiosum | reverse complement strand
CTGATATGATCATTGAGCAGTGTCCCTACCTCTAAGTCAGACGTTCTGGGTTTGAATCCCACTCCAGGACTTAATGACGAAGGAAAATGCATCTGTAAGGTGGTTATAAATGGTTAATCTTTCAACATAAGCCAAAGGCAGATGGTGAGAGATGAGAGTTTCCTGGTCACCTGTGTGATGGAGAGACTGTCAGAGCTTCTAACAGTCCACAATCAAATACAGTAAGACCTAGATAATATCCAGCACGCTACCCAAGTACCAGGCAATGGCCATCCCCAGTAAGAGAATCTAACCATTACCCCTTGACATTCAGTGGCATTGTCATTGCTAAATCCCCTACTCCATACATCCTTGGGCTTATCATTGACCAGACATTGAACTGCACTAGCCAGATAAGTATGTGGCTACAAGAACGGGTCAGAGCCTAGGAACGGTTCAATGAGTAACTCACCTCTGACTCCCTAATGCCTGTCCATCATCTGCACAAGTCAGCAGTGTTATTGGAATACTGCCCACTTACCTGAATGAATGCAGCTTTGACAACACCATCCAGGACAAAGCAGCCCATTTGATTTGCACCACATCAGCAAACATTTATTCCCTCCTCCAATGGGCACTCAGTAGCAGCAGTGTGTACTATCTACAAGGTGCACTGCAGAAACTCACTGAAGATCCTCAAACAGCACCTTCCAAACCCACAACCACTTCCATCTAGAAAGACAAAGGCAGCAGATATATGGCAACACCACCCCCTGCAAGTTCCCCTTTGAGCCACTCACCATCCAGAAGTGGAAATATATCATTGTTCCTTCACTGTCGCTGGGTCAAAATCCTGGAATTCCCTCCTTAATGACATTACGAGTCAACACCCTGCAGCAGTTCAAGAAGGCAGCTCACCACCACCTTCTCAAGCCCAACTAGGGACAGGCAATAAATGCTGCTTTGGCCAGCACACACACATCCTGTGAAGGATTTTAAAAAACCCATCACTATCCACACTCCAGCATACATCATAAGTATATATTGCCACAGCAACTCAGGCACTTTTTGTAGCATGGGGGCAGGGCAATGCACAAGATGGTGGTAGATATTGGGAGGATTTGTTGGGGGGTGTTGGCCATAGGGTGATGCTAGTTGGCTCGGTTGCCTGGTCACTTGATGTGGATACCACCTGACTAAGGTGGGTTCCGGGGCTGTTTCCTTGCCCTACCTGTAGTGGACACCATAGTTCTGTGGGTGGGACTCACATACAGGCACAGACCAGAAAGGGAAAGGAATGGAATCACACTGAGGAAATCTGAGCATAGGTGAAACATTGGATTTCACAACTTCATGCGAGCTCGGCAAAGTTACACAGTTTCTCAATCTAATAAGGGTTTGTAATTTTACTTCTATCAAATCTAGGA
>NW_025153135.1:0-1406 GCF_004010195.1 Chiloscyllium plagiosum | reverse complement strand
TCCCTCACTGGTTTAATGCCTCCTGAATAGCACCAGCAAATCTCCCTAACTGGATATTAGATTCATTCCAATTCACGTATAATCCATCCTTTGTATGCAGATCAAATAATCCAGAGGAGATTATCATTATCAAACAATATGAATCCTTCTCCCCTACACCAGATCGTTAGCCACTCATTCATCGGCTCCATCAGGCTATTCCTACTCTCACTAGCATGCAGCACTGAGAATAATCCAGATATTATGACAAATGAGGACCTACTTTGCTTCTTCCAGGGCTAATTTGCTATATTCTCTCGTCAGGATTTATCCTTTTCTCCTCTGACGTCATTGGTACCAATGTACAGCCAACACCCACTGGTCATTTTCCGCTTTGAGGATATTCTGCACCCTCTGTGAGGCATCCTTGATCCTGGCACCAGGGAGGGACCACTCCATTCTGATGTCTCACTGTCAGCTACAGAAAGGACAGTCTGTGTCTGTGATTAGAGAATGCCCTGTCACCATCGATCGCTTGGAACCTGATGTACCTCTCATTATGTTAGAGCCAGTCTCAGTACCAGTAACTTGGCTGTCAGTGCTTCAGTCCCTGGAGTATCTGTTAACATCTACATTTTCCGAAACAGTATATTTGTTTGATATGGGGATAGCTACAGGAGACTCCTGCACTACCTGCCTCCCTATCCTACCTTTCCGGGAGGTAACCCATCTCCATGACTGTATCTGCAGCTTTCCTACCTGAAACTGACAGCTATCACACTCCCTGGCTCCTGTAATTTCTTAATTACCATTTACAAAAGCTCCATCTGATCCATGCGATTCAACAGGATTTGCATCCTCACTTCTGCATACAATCATCAGGATCATTGAAACTCTCCCTAATCGCGGACATCCAACAGGAACAGCTCATCCCAGTACGAATGGCCATCTCTGCACTTTAACGTTCCACAGACCCAGAATAATGCAGAATCTTACTACTTTACAAAACACTACTCGAGAATAAATTAGCACCAATACTTTGTATTTAAAATTTTAATCAAAATATCATAAGATAGGTATTTAAAATAATAATCTCTCATCCAACTCAATGGTGTAGATTTAATGAAGTAAAACACACTAAAATTTACGTTTTAAGAGACTGAAACACATTGAGCTGATCCCCGCTGTGAGTCACAGAGATGATTAGCACGGAAACAAACCCTTCGGTCAAACTCGTCCATGCCGACCAGATGACCTAACCTCATCTAGTCCTATTTGCCAGAAATTGGCCCATATCCCTCTAAACGCTTCCTACTTACTTACCAGATGCCTTGTTGAAGTCCTTATTGAAGTCCATATAGATCACATCCATCGCACGGGTCCATCAATCCTCTTTGTTACTCTTCAGTAAACACAATCAGGTTTGT
>NW_025153134.1:0-1406 GCF_004010195.1 Chiloscyllium plagiosum | reverse complement strand
GCTGTCTCTCAGTGTCCCCGGTCTCTCAAGTGTCCGCTGTCTCTCAGTGTCCCCTGTCTCTCAGTGTCCCCTGTGTCTCAGTGTCCGCTGTCCCTCAGTGTCCGCTGTCCCTCAGTTTCTGCTGTCTCACAGTGTGCGCTGTCTCTCAGTGTCTGCTGTCTCTCAGTGTGCGCTGTCTCTCAGTGTCTGCTGTCTCTCAGTGTTCTCTGTCCCTCAGTGTCCGCTGTATCTCAGTGTCCCCTGTCTCTCAGTGTCCCCTGTCTCTTAGTGTCCGCTGTGTCTCAGTGTCCGCTGTCCCTCAGTGTCCGCTGTCCCTCAGTTTCTGCTGTCTCACAGTGTCCCCTGTCTCTCAGTGTCCGCTGTGTCTCTGTGTCCGCTGTTTCTAAGTGTCCGCTGTCTCTCAGTGTCCGCTATCCCTCAGTGTCCCCTGTCTCTCAGTGTCCGCTGTCTCTCAGTGTCCCCTGTCTCTCAGTGTCCGCTGTCTCTCAGTGTCCCCTGTCTCTCAGTGTGCCCTGTCTCTCAGTGTCCCCTGTCCCTTAGTGTCCGCTGTTTCTCAGTGTCCCCGTCTCTCGGTGTCCCGTGTCTCAGTTTCCGCTGTCTCTCAGTGTCCCCTGTCTCTCAGTGTCCGCTGTCTCCCAGTGTCTGCTGTCTCTCAGTGTCCGCTATCTCTCAGTGTCTGCTGTCTCTGTCTCTCAGTGTCCGCTATCTCTCAGTGTCTGCTGTCTCTCAGTGTCTGCTGTCCCTCAGTGTCCGCAGTCTCTCAGTGTCTGCTGTCTCTCAGTGTCTGCTGTCTCTCAGTGTCCGCTGTCTCTCAGTGTTTGTTGTCTCTCAGTGTGCACTGTCTCTCAGTGTGCGCTGTCTCTCAGTGTCTGCTGTCTCACAGTGTCCCCTGTCTCTCAGTGTCCCCTGCCTCTCAGTGTGCGCTGTCTCTCAGTGTGCGCTCTCTCAGTGTCTGCTGTCTCCCTGTGTGCGCTGTTTCACAGTGTCTGCTGTCTCACAGTGTCCTCTGTCCCTCACTGTCCGCTGTCTCTCAGTGTGCGCTGTCTCTCAGTGTCCTCTGTCTCTCAGTGTCTGCTGTCTCTCAGTGTGCGCTCTCTCAGTGTGCGCTGTCTCTCATTGTGCGCTGTCTCTCAGTGTCTGCTGTCTCTCAGTGTCCTCTGTCCCTCAGTGTCTGCTGTCTCTCAGTGTGCGCTGTCTCTCAGTGTCCCCTGTGTCTCAGTGTCCGCTGTCCCTCAGTGTCCGCTGTCCCTCAGTTTCTGCTGTCTCTCAGTGTGCGCTGTTTCTCAGTGTCTGCTGTCTCTCAGTGTGCGCTGTCTCTGTGTCCCCTGTCTGTCAGTGTCTGCTATCTCTCAGTGTGCGCTGTCTCTCAGTGTCTGCTGTCTGTCAGTGTCTGCTGTCTCTCAGTG
>NW_025153133.1:0-1406 GCF_004010195.1 Chiloscyllium plagiosum | reverse complement strand
ATGCAGCCAGCTTTTAGCATCGATGGTTCTTTTTGTTAGGGGGAGGAGACATATCAAAAAGCAAGTTCCTTTTTTGTCTAAAAGCCGATCCTTGGCTCAAGGAGACTCTGTCCTTGATTTTTTTCAGAGGTACAATAAAACAGGGCAAAGCTCAGATCAGTCTAGTTTGGTACAGAAATGAAAAGTATTTTCAGAGGCCTTTTGTTTTTATGGAAATAAATGAGACTTCAGGCCAAAGTGGTCATGCTTTATAAGTGACCAGTATAATGAGCTATTTTTGCTGAACTAGCTGAGCTGAGCAGTTTTCAGTTGAGTTTTGAACTGGGAAGTTCGACTGGGAGCTGTGTGGAAACTCTCTCTCTTTTCTGATATTCAACTTCAACCTGGAAGTATGTGTTCCATTTATACTGGTTTTTATTGGGAGTTTGCACATTGGGACTATTGTATATATTCAGAATAGCATAATTAAGTCTAGCTGAATCGGTTGAATTCTGTTGTGATTCTTTATTCTGTTCTTTGAGTTTTATCGTTTAATTTTATGAATAAAGTTTTTGTCTGTTTTAAAATCTAGCAGTCAACCTAGCTAAATTACTCTGGGTAATTTTCATTGTACACTTACCGAAACAAATTGCAAAGATATGCTCTGGGCTGCTGCTTAAAAGTGTTTTGAGTGGTCTCGCCTAGTCTGTAATATCTCGGAGATGGAAGGTGCCTCCTTGGGACTTGGTACAAATCAATCACTTTCCCTCCTCACGGTCAGCATAACACGTGTGTACCATTAGCAATGGGGCCAGGAGGAACAACATGGAGCAGTCTGTCTGTGCAGTCTATGCCTTATTGATTTGAAGTGTTGCAGCAACAATGACATCCTCCTATTTCAGTGTAACAGTTTGGAGGGGCTGTATGGCCTCTTCAGTTCATGTGTCAGTGTCTCGAGGGACTGAATGGCTTCCTCCGGGCCAGAGGGAAGGCATTCAAGGGCTTCAGTGGGAAGCCCGTGGTTCCTGCCTACCAACACGTTGTGCTGACTAGACTCGATCTTCCTGAGTCATAGGAGACAAACGGAAGGCTGAAAAAACACTGCAAGACAGGCAGCATCATGAGCTGGGAAAGTCAACATTTCAGGTATAAATGTCCTTCAGAACTGGATTGGTGGATAGGGGGAGCTGCAGATAAAGACTGAAGGGGGTGGTTGGGGTGGGGAGGTCGGGGGATGGTGAGTTATAGATATGTGGACACAAGTGGTGTGTGCAACCTGATTGGGCGATTGGAGGGATGAATCCCGTTGGCAGCTGAAAGGTAGGGTGGTTAGGTGGAATGGAAGACCTCCCAGTCACTTCCTATTTCAATTCTCTTTCCCAATCCCTTTCCGGCATAGCCATCCTTGGCCTCCGCCATTGCCACAA
>NW_025153132.1:0-1406 GCF_004010195.1 Chiloscyllium plagiosum | reverse complement strand
ACCACATCGGACCCAGTCGCCACGCCACACCATGCTCAGTCTACAGACCTCACCGGGCCGCGCCTTCAGGTTGCACCTGACCCAATCACAAAACCCGCACTAGGTCTACTCTCCAGAATGGAATGCGCACAGTCTCCAGACCACATCAGGCCCAGTGTCCAGACCGCAGCGGGTCTTGTTTCGAGACTACCGCTGGGTCCAGTCTCGAGACTGCTCCTGGCCCAGTCACCAAACGGTACCAAGCCCAATCTCCAGAATGCAGTGGACTTAATCTCTCGGCCATACCAGCAGCAATCTCCAGACCATATTCGGTCCAGTCTCCATACGTAACTGTGGGATAAATCCCGAGGACTCAGCATGCCCACACCAGCCTCTGAACTGGGACTTCCCTCTGGGACAGACCTCCTCACGCCAGCCTCTCGTCTGTGTCTCACCTCCCCATTCCCATCTGAATAAGCTTAAAAATTTAAACTTTTGAAAAAAATACACTTCAGAAAACAAAAAAAGAGAAAAATAGAAAAAGAATAACGGGCCGAGCAGAGGAGCACCTGCTGGAAAATTCCGACTCTGCCACTATCTTTTAGACACTTCGTGATTCCGACTCTGCCACTATCTTTTAGACACTTCGTGGTTGTTTCCATTTAAAAGAATGACTTTGATGACTCGGATAAATTTGCAATGCTCCCCCCAGGATACTAAGGGAATGAGATGAACATGGCCGTATGCTGGCATTGGGTTGGTTTCCAGACTTAACAATGCATTCTCACTTTGGTTTGAAAGAGTACATCAAAAACAATGAAAGACAGTGGAAGTACAATAAAAAGTCATCTCAATACCTCCCAGGGTGAGTTACTCAGACGGAACCAGATACAGTTGTACTGCTGTTGTCTGATGATTAGATTAGATTAGATTCCCTAAAATATGAAACAGGGCCTTCGGCCCACCAAGATCACACCGACCCTCCGAAGAGCAAACCACCCAGACCCTTTTAACCCTGCACCGAGGGTTACAGACTGGAGCACCCAGAGGAATCCTACACAGATGCAGGGAGAATGTGCAACGATAGACAGGCAGTTGCCCGAGGCCGGAATTGAACCAAGGTCCCTGACGCTGTGAGGGAGCAGTGCTAACCACTGAGCCACTGTGCCGCCCCCAATCTGGGCAGCTCTTGGTGCCCAGTCTGGGTGTATTGATGAATGCACTGTTGTGGTCTGAATGGATCCCTGTGCTGGACAGATATTGAATCCGTGTTTTTGATCAATGCATTGTTGTGGTCACTGTAGCGCCTGTTGCTTTTCCGACATCTCGTTCAGGTTGATAGATCAATGCACTGCTGTGGTCTGCACAGTTTTCCACAGTCGGTAGATTGCATTATTTGACCAGGCAAAACTTAATCTGCACAGTGC
>NW_025153131.1:0-1406 GCF_004010195.1 Chiloscyllium plagiosum | reverse complement strand
GTAAAAACCCTTTGGATTCTCCTTAACTCTAGTCGCCAAAGCTATCTCATGTCCCTTGTTTTCCCCTCCTGATATCTCTCTTAAGTATACTGCCTTTATACTGTAAGGCTTCACTCGATCCATCCTGTCTATACCTGACATATGCTTCCTTCATTTTCTGAATCAAACCCTCAATTTCTCCTGTCATCCAGCATTCCCTATACCTACCAGCATTTCCTTTCACCTTCACCTTTCTCTAGACTCTAGTTATCACAGTTCTGAAGGCTTCCCATTTTCCAGCCGTCCATTTACCTGCAAACATTGGCGCACAATCAGGTTTTGAAAGTTCTTGCCTAATACCGTCAAATTTGTCCTTCCTCCAATTTAGAATTTTTGAGCAAAATAGAATGTATCTGCAAATGTAATGCTGCAAATTCAAATTCATCCCCATGGAAAGTGTGGTTCTATGTGTGTAATAGAGAAACCCTGTTTCCATGCTGTATATCTATATGTCTATTTGATAATAGATGCTTTATTTCTGTTGGTGCAAGTATTGTTGTAAATCATAGCTGGGTACTAATAGTTAGATGTAAGAGAGAGAGAATTCCTCGGGTAGAGCACTATCAGAATCCTGGGAGACCCCTACTTCAGATTTACTTGGACTGGTTGACAGTCTGGGAGATTATGGATTGGGTCTCGATTGACTAAATGTTTTATTTTTCTCGAACGTGTAAAAGGGGGCGTTAAAGCTTCGGCAGAAATCCAGCAGAGCTGAGAACAGACCAACATCTTACTCTGTGGGAAAATGGAGATCAACAGAGGACAGAGAAATCCGGACCTGAAATCCAAGCTGACACCTGACTACCCTGTGATCAGTGCTTTGATGAGCAGCACCAACCCTCTCCCTTTACTGAGCTTCCCATTTGACTACCCCCTCGATATTCAGAGATCCAGTCCTTGCCATCCTAAAGCCATGTCCCTGTAAGGAGTCTCAGATCATAATTATTCTCTTCAATGTGTTCAGTGAATTCATTCACTTCTGTTAAAATGCAGCTCACATTCAGTTTTTAGTTTCAGTTTTTGTGATCTTCTGAATCCAGTTTTGATTGCTGGTATATTTACTCTCCTTGTCCCTTTCTATCATTCTCTGATGTTCATTTCCACATCACGACATTGTTCACCATCCTTGATTTGGATTGGCCAGGCTAAATTGCCCATAGTGTCCAGGGATGTGCAGGTTAGTTGGGTTAGCCATGGGAAATGCAGGGTTATAGGTCCATAGTAATAGAAGCAGGAGTCAGCCATTTGGCCCATACTGCCTGCTCTACCATTCATTAAGATTATGGCTGATCTATCCATCATCTCAGCTCCTCCTCCCTGCAGTGTCCCAACTCTCCTTAATTCCCCAATTATGCAGAAACCCATCT
>NW_025153130.1:0-1406 GCF_004010195.1 Chiloscyllium plagiosum | reverse complement strand
TCAAGCCCTCCATAGTATCTTCCTTTAGCACGAGAGTGATATTATCCCTGACCAGCAATGCAACTCCTCTCCCGCTTTTACTTCGTTCCCTGTCCTGTCTAAAGCGTCTATATCCTGAAATATTTAGTTGTCAATCATGCCTTTCCTTCAACCAAATATCTGTGATTGCAAGCCTGTCATACTCCGAGGCACGAATCCAAGACCCAAGTTCATCTGCCTTACCCACTACACACTTGCATTAAAGTATATGTGCGTCAGGCTACCAGTTCTTTTGCGTTCATCTGCTCCCAGTCTACTCTTCCTGCTATTAATGCTATCTTCATATTTCTTACAGTGTCCAGTTTCTACCTCGCTGTCGACTTGTTTTTCTCTTCTGGTTCCCATCCCCTTGCCACATTAATTTAAAACCTCCCCAACTGCAGTAGCAAAAACTGCTCCAAGACTATCAGTTCCAGTCTGGTTTAGATGCAGACAGTCCAATTTGTAATAGTGTCACCTTCTATAGAAGCGGTCCCAATGTCCAACAAATCTGAACTCCTCCCTCTTACACCAATCGTCAAGCCTCGTGTTCATCCTGCAAATTTTCTTATTTCTACACTGGCAAATATGTGGCACTGGTAATAACCCCGAGATCACTACCATTCAGATCCTCCTTTTTAACTTCTCTCCTTGCTGCCACAATTTTGATTTCAGGAACTCACCTCATTTTTCACTTTTATTGTTGGTGCCTGTATGCACCAAGACAACTGGCTGTTCAAACTCCCCTTTTAGAATGTTCTGAAGGCCACCGGTGACATCCCTGGCCGAGCACTTAGGAGTATGCATACCATACCGGAATCCCTTATGACTATGGCCCTACGAGTCTTTTTTCCGCACTTCTGGACAGCAGTGCCCACCACTGTGCCATGATCTTGGCAACTGCTGCTCTCCCCTGGTGAGCCATCTCCACCAACAGTATTCCAAACAGTAAACTTGTTTTGGAGTGTGATGACCGCAGTGAAAACATGCACTGTCTTCCTACACTTTCTTTATTGCATTTTGGTCACCCATTCACTGTCTCGCTCAGGAACTCCAACATGCAGTGTGACCAGTTCACTAAATCGTGTATTTCAGACTGAGGTAGTTATGTTTATCATTAACGGAGATGAATAAGTAACGAAGAAGATTGATGAAAGCAGAGCGGTAGATGTGATCCACATGGCCTTCAGTCAGGCTTTAAACAAGGTTGACCATAGGAGATTGATTAGCAAGGTTAGATCTCACGGAATACAGGGAGAACCAACCATTTGGACACAGAACTGGCTCATAGCTAGAAGACAGAGGGTGGTGGCGGAGGGTGGTTTTTCAGACTAGAGGCCTGTGGACAGTGGAGTGCCACAAGGATCGGTGCTGGGTGCACTACTTTT
>NW_025153129.1:0-1406 GCF_004010195.1 Chiloscyllium plagiosum | reverse complement strand
TGTTCTGGTCCTCCTTGAGGTTGATGTGTCACTCCGGGCCCACATTGACTCTCTATTACGAACAACTTACACAGGCGGCGACGGGAGTGTGCCCCTGACCTTACAATGCAAATTTATAGTATCAGTCAGCCAAGTGGCATTACCATTCAAATTCAAGGCTCGAAGCAAAATCGCCACAGGGTGGGAGTCACTTCATCCTCCTACAGGACTTCACAAAAATGCAGAATGGATTAAAATACATTTTTAAAACCAGCAGTGATTCATAAATTCCACTGATCATGCCCTCTCAGCCTTGGAGGAGCAATTGGATGCAACTACCAAAACGACATGGTGAAATAGCCTTTGGACTGGTTGTTAGCCAAAAAAGGTGTGATGTTTGGGAAACATTGCTGCACCGTCATATCCAATAATACTAACATGGAGGGAACATTTATTAAGGCGACGGATAAGCTGAAGTATCTCAGACAAGAGCTCAAGGAAAATGCAGGGCCCAGCCATCAGTTTTTTTCACTGGCTGGATAGCGTTTAGTATGGATGGCGAGCTTGACTCGCCAAGATTGGGATTATTGCAGGTATCATGATGAATATTGTTGCAGTTGTCTCTTACTGTGCTATACCTCTTCTGAGACTTGTTTTAGTACGTCTCACTGCACGGCAGTTTCCTGTGGTTCTGCCGAACATCTCCCTCTTCAAATAATACTCCAACGCTGAATTATTATGATCTCATAACCACTGACGTGCTGAAGCCTTTTCCAGACAAATACGCCTGAATAAATTTGTGTCATATGCGAGCTTAGATTGTGAGAGTCTTTGGGTTATTTTTCCTATTCTGGATATTGAGTGACGTGTTTTTGGCCCATTGACACCAGGCACGGAGGAGAATCCTTTGAGAATTGGATCGTGGAATTATTCCTTCCCGTTTTTGGGACTGTAACTACCAGTTTGGCCTTTACTCCTCCAGCTCATTGTATTCTTTCTCTACGTCAGACCAATAGATCTCAAAGGGGGAATATATGGAAATTAATTTGGCCGTTGTATGTTTAGATTAATAGTGCAATGCATAGAAGCATCTAATATGAAAATTACTTTGGCAGTTGTATGTTTAAATTGACGAAGCAATGCATAGAATCATGTAACAGACGAGCAAGAGATGAGCTAATGCTGAGAGTAATGGACACATAATATGATAGGCTCGTCAAATCACGTGACAGATGAGCTAAAGCTTAAAATAATCGTTGTGAAATGTGATAGGTTAAGTGTAAGGTAGAAGGCCATTGTGGCAGAAAATGATTAGTCTGAAAGACAACGTAAGCTAATCCGATTAGTTAGGATAATGACACCAGGTAAGGCCGACAACATGACAAAGTTTAACTTCGTGAAGAATGTGCTGTGTCTCCATATGTTTC
>NW_025153128.1:0-1406 GCF_004010195.1 Chiloscyllium plagiosum | reverse complement strand
CCGTTTGGTCCTGGGTATAAATGGGGCTGTGAGTTCCTAGGTATAGATGGGGCTGTGGGGGCCTGGGTATACATCGGACTGTGGGGTCGTGTGTATAGATGGGGTTGTGGTATTCTGGGTATAGATGGGACTGCGGGATCCTGGGTATAGATGGGGCTGTTTGGTCCTGGGTATAGATGGGGCTGTGAGTTCCTGGGTATAGATGGGGCTGTGGGGACCTGGGTATAGACGGGACTGTGGGGTCCTGGTTAGAGATGTGGCTGTGGGGTCCTGGGTGTAGATGGGACTGTGGGCTCCTGGGTATAAATGGGAGTGTGGGGTCCAGGGTAGAGATGGGACTGTGTGGTGTGTATAGATGGGAATGTGGGCTCCTGGGTATAGATGGGACTGTGGGGTCCTGGATATAGATTGGGTTGTGGGGACCAGTGAATAGATGGGGTTGTGGCGTCCTGGGTACAGATGGGGCTGTGGGGTCCTGCGTATAGATATATGTATTGGGGTCCTGGGTATATTTGGGGTTGTAGGGTTCTGCGTATAGATGGGGCTGTGGGGTCCTGAGTATAGATGTGGTTGTGGGGTCCTGGGTATAGATGGTGCTGTGGGGTCCTGGGTACAGATGGCATTGTGGGTTCCTGGGTATAGATGGCACTGAGTGGTTCTGGGTACAGATGGGGTTGTGGGGCCCTGGGTACAGATGGGACTGTAGGATCCTGGGTATAGATGAGGCTCTGGGGTCCTGAGTATAGATGGGACTGTGGGGCCCTGGGTATAGATGGGACTGTGGGATCCTGGGTAGAGATGGGGCTGTGGTGTCCTGGGTACAGGTGGCCTGTGGGGTCCTGGGTGTAGATGGGACTGTGAGGTCCTGGCTATAGATGGGGCTGTGGAGTCCTGGGTATAGATGGAACTGTGGGATCCTGGGTATAGATGGGACTGTGGTGTCCTGGACATAGATGGGGCCTTGGGGTCCTGGGTATAGATGGTGCTGTGGGGTCCCGAATATAGATGAGGCTGTGGGGTCCTGGGTACATTTGGGGCTGCAGGGTCCTGGATATACATGGGGCTGTGGGGTCCTGGGTATAGATGGGACTGCGGGGTTCTGGGTATAGATGGGACAGTGGGGTCCTGGATATAGATTGTGCTGTGGGGTTCTGGGTATAAAAGGGACTGTGGGGTCCTGGATATAGATAGGGCTGTGGGGTCCTGGGTATAGATGGGGCTTTGGGGTCCTGGGTATACATCGGACTGTGGGGTCGTGGGTATAGATGGGGTTGTGGTGTTTTGGGTATAGCTGGGACAGCGGGATCCTGGGTATAGCTGGGGCTGTTCGGTCCTGGGTATATATGGGGCTGTCAGTTCCTGGGTATAGATGGGGCTGTGGGGTCCTGGGTATAGATGGGACTGTG
>NW_025153127.1:0-1406 GCF_004010195.1 Chiloscyllium plagiosum | reverse complement strand
TGTCACTCTGCTTGTAGTGTATCGCTCTGCCACCCATGTATCGCTCTGCCACTCGTATATCGCTCTGCCGCCCGAGTATCACTCTGCCGCCTGTGTATCACTCTGCCACCAGTGTGTCACTCTGCCACCCGTGTATCGCTCTGCCACCTGTGTATCACTCTGCCACTCGTGTATCGCTCTGCCACTCGTGTATCACTCTGCCACTCGTTTGTCACTCTGCCACCCGTCTGTCACTCTGCTGCTCATGTATCGCTCTGCCACCCGTGTGTCACTCTGCCATCCGTGTCTCGCTCTGCCACCTGTGTGTCACTCTGCTGCTAGTGTATCGCTCTGCCACCCGTGCATCGCTCTGCCACTCGTGTATCACTCTGCCACCCGTGTATCGCTCTGCCACTCGTGTATCACTCTGCCACCTGTGTGTCGCTCTGCCACTCGTGTATCACTCTGCCACCTGTGTGTCACTCTGCCACCCGTGTATCACTCTGCCTCCCGTGTGTCAATCTGCCACCCGTGTATCACTCTGCCTCCCGTGTGTCACTCTGCTGCTCGTGTATCACTCTGCCACTTGTGTATCACTCTGCCACCCGTGTATCCCTCTGCCACTCGTGTATCGCTCTGCCACTCGTGTATTGCTCAGCCACCCGTGTATCGCTCTGCCACTCGTGTATCGCTCTGCCACTCGTGTATCCCTCTGCCACCTGTGTATCGCTCTGCCACTCGTGTATCGCTCAGCCACTCGAGTATCACTCTGCCGCTCGTGTATCACTCTGCCACCCGTGTATCGCTCTGCCTCCCGTTTGTCACTCCGCCACCCGTGTATCGCTCTGCCTCCCGTGTGTCACTCTGCTGCTCATGTTTCGCTCTGCCACCCGTGTGTCACTCTGCTGCTTGTGTATCACTCTGCCACTCGTGCATCACTCTGCCACCTGTGTATCGGTCTGCCACTCGTGTATCACTCTGCCACTCGTGTATCGCTCTGCCTCCCGTGTATCCCTCTGCCACTCGTGTATCGCTCTGCCACCCGTGTTTTGCTCTGCCACTCGTGTATCACTCTGCCACTCGTGTATCGCTCTGTCACTCGTGTATTGCTCTGCCACCCGTGTATCACTCTGCCACTCGTGTATCCCTCTGCCACTCGTGTATCGCTCTGCCACTCGTATATCGCTCTGCCACTCGTGTATCATTGTGCCACTCGTGTATCACTCTGCCACCCATGTATCACTGCCACTTGTGTATCACTCTGCCACTCATGTATCACTCTGCCACTCATATATCGCTCTGCCACTCGTGTATCATTGTGCCACTCGTGTATCACTCTGCCACCCATGTATCACTGCCACCCGTGTATCCCTCTGCCACTCGTATATCACTCTGCCACTCATATATCACTCTGCCACTTGTGTATC
>NW_025153126.1:0-1406 GCF_004010195.1 Chiloscyllium plagiosum | reverse complement strand
GGGACATGGGTTCCAATCCCACTATGGGATTCCAAAAGCTAGTGAAATTTTGCTTTGGTAATAAATGTGGAATTAAAAGCTGGGCCCAGTAATGTTGACCATGAAACCATTGTAGAACATTATAAAACCCATCTGGTTCACTGAGAGTCACAGATGCTGTCAGACTTGCTGAATTTCTCCAACAGTTTGTTTTTATTTCTCGTTCACTAATGTCCTTTGGAGAAGGAAATCTGCCATCTTACCTGCTCTGGTCTATATATGACTCCAGACTCTCAGCAATGTGGTTGCCTTTTGGTTGCCGCTCAGTCCAAGTGAATTAAGGGTTAGCAACAAAAGCTGCTGGTAGTGAGCAGTTTATATAGGAAATAGGAGCAGGAACAGATCATTTGGTCCATTGAGTCTGCTCTGCCATTCATCTAGAACTTAGCCAATCTTCCACCTCAATGCCATTTTTTCTTATCGACCTCATATCCCTTGAAATCACTAATATGTTGAAATCGATTCAGCTCTATTTTCAATATATTCAATGACAACCTGCAGGTGTGTGAATTCAAAAAATTCTGCACCTTCTGAATGAAGAAATTCCTCCTCATTTTAGTCGCAAATGGCCTGTTATTCAGCCCCAAGTCCTGTAATTCTAGACACTGCAGCAAGAGAAATAGCCATATGAGATCTACCCTGTTGAGCTTGATATGGTTTTGTTTTATGCTTCATAGAAGCATAGGAAGTCGGCACAGAAATAGGCTATCCAGCCTTTCAAGCCTGGTCCACAGTTCAATATGATCATGGTTGCTCCTCTATCTCAATGTCATCATCCCAATTTCTCCCCATACTGCTTGATTCCTTTACAATCTATACATGTACCTCTGTCTTTTCTGAATGTATTCGGTGACTTGGCCTTCACTATCTTCTGTGGTATAAAATTCCACAGGTTCATTACCTTTTGAATGAAGAAATTTTTTTCTCATCTCATTCCTAATTGGTCTTTCCCATATCCTGAGACTGGGTTCTCTAGCTCCAGACTTCCCAACCAGGGAAATGATCCTCCATACATCTCATCTGTCTAGTCCTGTTAAAATTTCGTACCTGCCATGGAAGGAGTGCAGCAGAGGTTCACCAGATTGATACTATCCTATGAGAAGAGATTGGTTCAAGTTGGCCTGTATTCACTAAAGTTTAGAAAGACAAGAGGGCACCTGATTGAAACAGGTACACTCACATTAGACTGTTTCATTGTGATGCTTACTGTGCGACGCTCATCGCAGACTGTTGCACTATGATGCTGACTGTGGGAGACTCACTCAGACTGTTTCACTGTGATGCTGACTGTGGGACACTCACGCCAGATTGTTTCACTGTGATGCTGACTGTGTGATACTCATCCCAGACTGTTAAACTGTGTTGCT
>NW_025153125.1:0-1406 GCF_004010195.1 Chiloscyllium plagiosum | reverse complement strand
CTTTGCATTGAGATGAGAATAAATGCCTGCACTTGGAGACTGGCAACCCAGGGGTACTCTCTCCCAGATCAGGCTGTGGAAGTCAAGGAGCTAAATATAAATAAGGATTTCTGGAAACTAAAGGGATAGGCAGAGAGCAGGAGTATGTGAAGATAGAAGATCAGCTATTATTCCAGGTTGTTCTCCAATAACTCAGTAACTGTGTTCCTGTGCAACACTGGGTTGTACAAAATCGTGCAATATTAATAATGGGGTCTGTGGAAAAAAAGGGTGAGTGGCGAACTCCCCAAAATATCAGTAAAAACCAAAAATTAAATTTGGTCTAACACACAATAGGACATTCTAAATAAATCTTCAAAGTACATGTTGTAATGGAGCAGTGCTGTAAATGTAACGCATTCACACTACAGTCACTCACTGGAGCACTGTATCTTTCACCACAATCTTCACCAGAAAGCACGCGGGGGCTGACTGACCATGTGATGCCGATGCCGAATTCCAGTTCTTTCCAAGATTCTCCTCACAGTTTGAAATAAAGTGCTTTCTAAATATAGACTACAATTCCCAGTTTCCGGCTCAGTTTCAAGGCCTGCAGAGCCGATTGCATTCCTGTTTTAGCTGAACACATTGATTGTACATTTTGTAGACAGAGGGTTTCTGAGGCAGGATTTGTTGGTCAGCTGGTGCCAGACAAGGAATCGCGTCACAGTGAACGCCAGTTCACTTTATAGAAAATGGTTCATGAATTGCATTGCAGCCGAAATGTATTTAATCAACACGCGTTATCAGTGAACTGCCTGTACATAGAATGGAGCCGCAAAACTGATGGACTGAATGAACTACAGCAGTTCTCATTTTATGTTTCACAATGGTTAAACATATTCAGGGATATGAATATTGTATGGGGAAAACTGCGTTGAGGAGATGTTCAGCCATTAACTAGAATAGGGTAAGCTCAATGAGTTGTATGACTTATTCCTTTCCCGATGCTACTGTGCAGTGTGTGGGAAAGCTCTGTAAATGTTGTCACAAGCTCTCAGCTGTTAGGAAGGAGGTCTCTGCAGGGTCGACAGGATTGGGTTTGCCATTCCCTTTTCTGATATCGAGGCTGGTGCCGGCTGTTCTCTCCGGGTTTATCCTTTAAGACCTCGGAGCAGTTTGATACAATTGAGTGCTTTGCTTGCCCGTTTTAGAGACAATTGAAGAGTGTATCACATGTCTGTGCGTCTGGAGTCTCTTTTAGGTCAGACCAGGAAAGCACGGGGGATTCACTTCCTGAAAGTTCACTGGGGAAGGAGATCGACGTCTATAATCGACATTGAACACAAGATCACTATTATTGACACCAGATAATATATCTCGATATTTTATTGATTGTTTTTAACTTGCACCAGTTGCCAGAGAAT
>NW_025153124.1:0-1406 GCF_004010195.1 Chiloscyllium plagiosum | reverse complement strand
CGCAACAATTTTTAACTATGATTCTGTGAGAAGGTGCAAAGCTTTCTTTTTGGTCCCTGTTTGAGTACGAGGGCACTGGTTGAAAGACCCTACTATTGCAGCGCACTGAGTGTGGAGCCTGAAACAACTCTACTGCCTGGAAAGAAGAATTCATGGCAGGGTTGTACACGTGTGTGTGCAGCTGAAGCTTCGGCCATGGAGAAACCCGAGGAAACACGCCCTGTTGAGAAACCATGGAGTTGTGGCGACTGCGGGAAGGGCTTCCATGTCCCACCTGTCCTGGCGGCTCATCAGTGCAATCACACTGGGAAGAGGCCATTCTCCTGCCCCGAGCGGGCAAAGGGCTTTACTTGCTCCTGTGTCCTGCTGGCCCACCAGCATATAAACACTAGTGAGAGGAAGTTTTACTGCTCCATGTGTGGGAAAGGATTCACTTGGGTGGACAACCTCCAGACCCACCAGCAATTCCACGCAGGCGAGAGGCTCTTTAGTTGCCATGAGTGCGGGAAAGCCTTCAGCAATTCCTCCAACCTGCTGACGCACCAGCGGGTCCACACGGGGGAGAGGCCATTCAGCTGCCCTGAATGCGGGAAAGCCTTCAGCGATTCCTCCAACCTGCTGAGGCACCGGCGGGTCCACACGGGGGAGAGGCCCTTCAGCTGCCCAGAGTGCGGGAAGGCCTTCAGCAATTCCTCCTCTCTGCTGACCCACCGGCGAATCCACACGGGGGAGAGGCCCTTCAGCTGCCCAGAGTGTGGGAAGGCCTTCAGCAGATCCTCCAACCTGCTGAGGCACCAGAGGGTCCACACGGGGGAGAGGCCCTTCAGCTGCCTAGAGTGTGGGAAGGCCTTCAGCAATTCCTCCTCCCTGCTGGCCCATCAGCGGGTCCACACGGGGGAGAGGCCCTTCAGCTGCCCAGAGTGTGGGAAGGGCTTCAGTAAATCCTCGGACCTGCTGAGACACCGGCGAATCCACACGGGAGAGAGGCCCTTCACCTGCTCTGAGTGTGGTAAGGCCTTCAGCAATTCCTATGACCTGTTGTCCCAACAGCGGGTCCACACCAGGGAAAGGCCATTCAGCTGCCCCGAGTGCGGGTAGGGATTCACCCACTCCCCCAACTGCTGGCCCATCAATGGGTCCACACCGGGGGGAGGCCGTTTGCCTGCCCCGACTGCGGGCGGAGGTTCACATTGTCCTGCAACTTGCGGGGGCACCAGTGCACCCAACAATCAGATTCCACCAGTGACGCTGCAGGGGGTCACCCCCAGGGCTGAACCTCCTGCCCATTCTGACAGTGGGTGCAGTGAGCTTTTGTGTTTTGTGCTGGACTCACCCCCACCAAGCCCACCTACGTGGCTCAGGGGTGGCATGGTGACTCTGTGGTTAGTACCACTGCCTCAGGATGC
>NW_025153123.1:0-1406 GCF_004010195.1 Chiloscyllium plagiosum | reverse complement strand
CTCACCTCTTTTCTCACTATCTCTTTAGGATTATCCGGACTCCCTCACTGGTTTAATGCCTCCCGAGTGGCACTAGCAAATCTCCCTGCTCGTCAGGACCCCATGCTTTCCGCTTCCTATACCATAGGTACCAATGTACAATGACCTCCCACTGGTTATTTTCCCTTTTGAAAATACTCTGCTCCCTCAGAGACATCCTTGACACTGGCACCAGGGCAGCACCACCCCATTCTGATGTCTCACTGTCAGCTGCAGAAACGGCAGACTGTGCACCTGACTAGAGAGTCCCCTATCACCATCGATCTTGTGGAACTGGATATACCTCATATTATGTTAAAAGCCAGTCTCAGTACCAGTAACTTGATTGTCAGTGCTACATTCCCCTGAAAGTCTATGACCACCTACATTTTCCAAAACAGTATACTTGCCTGAGATGGGGATAGCCACAGGAGACTCCTGCAGTACCGACCTACCCCTCCTAGCTTTCCCGGCGGTAACCCATCTACCTGACTGTATCTGCAGTATCCTGCATTCCTGACACTGCCACCTATAACACTCCCCGGCTCCTGTCAATTCCTCACTGCCTTTAATCACTCCTCCACCAATCCATGCGATCCAAAAGGATTTGCAATCACACTTGCTACAGACATAATCATCAGGATCATTTAAACTCTCCCTAATCTCCCACATCCGACAGGAAAAGCACGCCACTCTACAACAGGCCATCTCTCCGCCTTAACAATCTACAGACCAAAACAAAGACACAGTCTTACTGCTCGAAAAATACTGCTCGAGAATAATGTAATGCTTACGTTTGATATCTTAAACATTTAATCACGAGACCGTAAGACATTAAAAATAAATCCTCACCTTACTCACTATTGTAGAATGAATAAAATAAAACCGACTAAGATTGATATTTGAAGAGACTGAAACTCACTGAGCTGATCCCCGGCTCGGAGTACTTCCAAGGGTGAAGTCTCTCTGAGGGCAGCTGTGAAATGTCTCTGTTTCTCTTCTCTGCCCACTCCATTTCCAGAGAAGTTTTTAACTTCACAGCAAGTCAGCTCAGAGAGGTCACTTCTTGGTTTTATTCACTGGGGGTTGCCTTTGCTGCCCAGACCAGTATTTATTGGCCACCTTTACTTGTCTTGGAGAAAGTGGTGTTTAACCGCCTCCCTGAAATGCTGCAGTCCATGTACACCACAGTGATATTTGGACAACAATCCCCCTATGGCCCCACAACCCTCCCTGTCTCTGTAATCACCCTCCGGCTTCAGAAATTACGTGTCCGTAGCAGAAGATTTTTATTTGGATTCATTTTTGTTTAATAACCCCCAATCCACCCCCCACAAAAAAAGTGAAATATTTCGCCCCAAACAAATTTCTGTTGATTGACCTTTTGG
>NW_025153122.1:0-1406 GCF_004010195.1 Chiloscyllium plagiosum | reverse complement strand
CTCCATCAGGCACTAAGATTGTGGCTGATCAGGGTGGGGTCTCAGCCCCACTTTCCTGTCTGTATCCCATTATCCATGACTCACTTCTCTTTCAACATTGAAATAACTCAGCTTTCAATCAATGCAAACATAGAGGCAAGATAAACTTCCAGTGAAGAGAATTCCCTCTCCAAACGTCCTTTCAGAATTCCTCCTCATCCCTCATATAGATCAGAGAGTCATGCAGCATGGAAACAGACCCATTAGTCCAATCTATCCACTCGGACCAGAGAAGCAAATCTGACCTAGCCCAATTTGCCAGCATTTGGTCGATATCCCTCCTCTTTGAGATACGTTTAAAATGTGCGATTGTAACCGACTTCACCACTTCCTCTGACAGCACTTTCTGTACACACACCACTCTATGTGTGAAACATTTTCCCCTCAGGTCCCCTCCAAATCATTCCCTCTTGCCTTCAAACTATGTCATTTTGGTTTGGACTCCCCAATCCTGGGAAACAGACCGTGGATATTCAGAATATCCGTGCCCCTGATGATTTTGTAAACCTCTACAATGTCACCCGCCAGCCAGTGACACTCCAGGGGGATATATCTCAATTTACTCAGCCTCTCCATAAAGCTGAAACCTTCCAGTCCTGGAACATCCCTATCAACCTTTTCTGCTGCCAACTCAATTGTATGCAGTATTCTTAAAGTGGCGTCGCCAACATCCTGTACAGATGCAACATGCCACCCCAACTCCTATACTCAATGCTCTGACAGATTAAGGCAAATGTGCCAAATGGGTTCTGCACCATACTCTCTACCTGCGACTCCACTTTCAAGGAACTATGCCCCCACAGCCCGAGGTCGGTTTGTTCCGGAACACTACCCAGGACCTTACTGTTAAGCATATTATTCCCGCCCTGATTTGTCTTCCCAAAATGTAAAACCTCATATTTATCGAAATTAAACTTCATCTGTCACTCCTTGCCGCTTTGGCCCGTGTAATTCTGGTCTTGTTGTACTCTGACATAATTCACTACACCACCGTCATCTGTAAACTTATTAACAATGCCTCCGATATTCATATCCAAATACTTTATATAAGTGAACAATTCAGTGAACGTAGTACTGACTCTCGCAGCACAGTGCTGGTCACAAGCTTCCAGTCGGAAAAACAACCGTCGCCCTTCAAGCCAATTTTGAATCCAACTGACCAGCTTCCGCTGTATCCCATGTGACCTAACCTTACTAATCTGTCTACAATTCGGAATGTTATGAACACCTTGCTGAAGTCCATACAGACAACGTCTGTCAAACTGTCTTCATCAAACTTCTTTGTCACCTCTTCATAAAACTCAATCAAATTAATGACCCATGATTGCCCATGCAAAAAGCCATGCTGCCTACCTCTGATCAGCCCT
>NW_025153121.1:0-1406 GCF_004010195.1 Chiloscyllium plagiosum | reverse complement strand
CTGGGACCTGTTGTATCTCAAATCTGGTCAAGTCCGTCCAAGTGCCACACGGCAAGGCCCCAAACTGTTATGACATCAATATCGAACCGCTCTGTTTATTAAAACCACACACCGAGAAAAGCTCACCTCACATCATAATCTGATAAAACCTGAGCGACAGAGAACTCGTAAATTCCACTAATAAACAAAAAATAACAATTTATATGAGTGCAAGTTAGCTCGCTGACTTTGACGTTTCGTCACCATAACTAGGTGACATCATCAGTGAGAGTATCTGCTGACGTTCTGGTGGTATGTCCCGCCTCTCTATTTTTAGGTCTTGGTTTCTTAAAGTGGGTGATGTCATTTCCGGTTATTTTAACAAGAAAAAGTAGACAGGATCTAAATTGATGCGTTTATTGATGGACTTCTGGTTAGAATACCATTCCTCTAAGAAGGTCCTTGCGTGTCTTAGTATGTGTGTGTGCTTTGTCCCAGTCAAAGTGGTGCCCTTCTTTGTCTGTATGTATGGAACATCGTGATAGTGCGGCATGTCTTTTGGTGGCCAGTTGGTGTTCATGTATCCTCGTAACACCACAACAGGACAGTTTCAATGGCGGAAAAATGATGTTATATACACTGTTTAATCAATGTGTGTGTACAGATAAGTCGCATTTTTCACATGTGCACAACAAATTGTAAATGAACAACAGAGACACAGTTAACGAAAAATGATGCATATGATGTATAAAATTGATAAAACATTAAAACATGATTTGATCCTCTCAACGTTCCCTCCTTTTCTGGGATTCCCAAATCTAATCTCTCATTCTTACCAGGATGTGTGCTCCAAATTCTTGATTCTGGTGTCCCAACTTATTTCAGTTAATCCCCTTTCTACTGGGACTTCAATATGTTGGCCTGGTGGGTTCTTTCCAAAGCTAGTGTCTGTCATATTATTGGAGATAAATATTCTGGCATCAGACTCAGCATTTGAACGTATTACTCTGTTGCACATGCACTGTACAAAGGACCACAGCACACAGGCATTGCCCAAACATTGGGGGATGTTCATCGACTTCTTTCAAGAATGTAGTTTTCTCATTTTCCACATATCCATATCTATATCCTCTCTCTCGTCCTCCCTTTGTATCTAGTTAAGAAATCCACCAAGTATTCGTGGCCCATCTCCCAAAACGCCTTCTTTCAGTTTATATCTAACACTCTCTTCAAGATGTAATGTGGTTATAATTAAGCAATGTAACTACAAAGACATGCGGGTGGAGCCAGCCAGAGTTAATTGGAAGGGGAGCTGAGCAGGAAAGACCATGGAGCAGCAATGGGAGGAGGGTCTGGGGATAATTCGGAAGATAAAACCAGAAATGCCACCCCAGGAACTTGAAATATACTCATGGGAGAACAAGGCA
>NW_025153120.1:0-1406 GCF_004010195.1 Chiloscyllium plagiosum | reverse complement strand
GTTTCCAGTTTAATAAAATCCTTCCTATAGCAAGGTGATCAAAACTGAACATAACGCTCCCAATATAGCCTCAGCAGCGTACTGTATAACTGCAATATAACTCCCTAATTTCGATACTCAGTTAAATAGACTAATTAAGGCCAGAGGGCCAAAAGCTTTCTTCACTGCACTGTCTACCTCTGAATCAGCTTCCAGAGAACCATGCACCTGAAATCCAATGTCCCTCTGTTCCACTACACTCCTTCGGACCCAACCATTCACCATGAAACTCCAACCTTGATTTGATTTTGTAAAATGCAAGAACGGACACTGATCAATATTAAAATCCATTTGCCATTTCTCAGCCCACTTCCCCAGCTGATCAAAGTACTGCTGTAATTTCTGAAATTTATGATAATCTTCCTCACTCTCCATGATGCCGCCTATTTTAGTGTCATCTTCAAACTTACAAACAATGCCTGTACATTCTTATCCAAGTCACAGATATGTATAATTTCCAGTGGTACCAGCATCAACCGCTGAGGCATTTCACTAGTCACAGGCCTCCAGTCTGACTAGCATTCTTCCAGTATTACCCTCTGCTTCCCACCATTAAGCCAATTTTGTACCTAATTTGCCAAGCCCCCCTCAATTCCATGTGATCTAACCTTCCAGAACAGCGTAACATGTGGAACCTAAATGAAGGCATTACTGGAGTCCATATAGACGACGTATAACACCCTTCTCTTCTCAGCGTTGCTGGTCACTTCATCAAAGAGCTCCAACACATTTACGAGTCCTGATCTCCCATGCACAAAGCCGTGCCGAATTTGATGAAGTGCTTTTGCCGGTAACATCGATTTTCCTGCTCCTCTGATGCTGCATGAACTGCTCTGCTTTTCCAGAACGATTCTAATCTTACTCCGAATCACACCCTGTCTTTCCAAATGCAGATATATCCAATCTCTCTGAATCTTCTCAAGTAACCTACCCACTAAATTTTAGTTCCCAGGTTTATCTTTGCAGCCTTTCTTGAATATGGATTCAGCATACTCTACCCTCCAGTCATCCAGTACCTCGCTTGTTGGCCAGCAATGATGGAAAAGAGCCAAACAGGGCTCCCGTAATATCTTCTCTGTCCTCATATCCTCCTGCAGTGTTCCTGAATGTGTCTGATCAGGACCAGGAGTTTTTAGAAATACTGCAAAGACTGAAAAATACGTCTATTTATTTCAGGTACAAACACGAAAGAGTGAGAAAGTGACTCAATGATGGCTAACATAACAAAATAGAAAATATGTTAATCATAGTAAGTGACTTCAGAAGAATTCCAGTTATTGTGCAAACCTGAGAATTCTCAGAAATAACGATCCAGAAAAGGATGGTCATGAAAATGAAAAGGAAATCAAAAACAGAACATGCATGCT
>NW_025153119.1:0-1406 GCF_004010195.1 Chiloscyllium plagiosum | reverse complement strand
CACACTGGGCCCCAGTCAAACACACAGTAAGGGTCCCAGCACAGATCCCTGTGGGCCCCCACCGCACACTGGGCTCCAATCACACACACAGTAAGGGACCCAGCATAGATCCCCGTGTTCCCCCACTGCATACTGAGCCCCAATCACACACACAGTAAGGGACCCAGCACAGATCCCTGTGGGCCCCCACCACACACTGGGCCCCAATCACACACACAGTAAGGGTCCCAGCACAGATCCCTGTGTGCCCCCACCGCACACTGGGCTCCAATCACACACACAGTAAGGGACCCAGCACAGATCCCTGTGGGCCCCCACCGCACACCGGGCCCCGGTCACACACACAGTAAGGGACCCAGCACAGATACCCGGGGGGCCCCACCACATACTGGGCTCCAGTCACACACACAGTAAGGGTCCCAGCACAGATCCCTGTGGGCCCCCACCGCACACCGGGCCCCGGTCACACACACAGTACGGGACCAAGCACAGATCCCTGTCGGACCCCACAACACACTGGGCCCCAATCACACACACAGTAAGGGACCCAGCACAGATCCCCGTGGGCCCCCACCGCACACCGGGCTCCAATCACACACACAGTAAGCAACCCAGCACAGATCCCTGTGGGTCCGCACCGCACACTGGGCCCCAGTCACACACACAGTAAGGGACCCAGCACAGATCCCTGTGGGCCCCCACCACACACTGGGCTCCAATCACACACACAGTAAGGGACCCAGCACAGATCCCTGTGGTCCCCCACCACACACTGGGCTCCAATCACATACACAGTAAGGGACCCAGCAAAGATCCCTGTGGGACCCCACCGCACACCGGGCTCCAATAACACACACAGTAAGGGACCCAGCACAGATCCCTGTGGGCCCCCACCACACACTGGGCTCCAATCACACACACATTAAGGGACCCAGCACAGATCCCGGTGGGCCCCCACCACGCACTGGCCTCCAGTCACACACACAGTAAGGGACCCAGCACAGATCCCCGTGGGCCCCCACCACACACTGGGCCCCGTCTCATACACACAGTAAGGGACCCAGCACAGATCCCTGTGGGCCCCCACCACACACTGGGCTCCAGTCACACACACAGTAAGGGACCCAGCACAGATCCCTGTGGGCCCCCAACACACACTGGGCTCCAGTCACACACACAGTAAGGGACCCATCACAGATCCCTGTGGGCCCCCACCGCACACTGGGCTCCAGTCACACACACAGTAAGGGACCCAGCACAGATCCCTGTGAGCCCCCACCACACACTGGGGTCCAGTCACACACACAGTAAGGGACCCAGCACAGATCCCTGTGGACCCCCACCACACACTGGGCTCCAATCACACACACAGAAAGGGACCCAGCACAGATCCCTGTGGGTCCGCA
>NW_025153118.1:0-1406 GCF_004010195.1 Chiloscyllium plagiosum | reverse complement strand
TGCCACACTGTCAGAGGGTCAGTACTGAGGGAGAGCCACACTGTTAGAGGGACAGTACTGAGGGAGTGCTGCACTGTCAGAAGGTCAGTACTGAGGGAGTGCTGCACTGTCACTGGGTCAGTACTGAGGGAGTGCTCACTGTCAGAGGGTCAGTACTGAGGGAGCGGTGCATTGTCAGAGGATCAGTACTGAGGGAGTGCTGCACTGTCAGATGGTCAGTACTGAGGGAGTGCTGCACATTCAGAGGGTCAGTGCTGATGGAGTGCTGCACTCTCAGAGGATCAGTACTTTGGGAGTGCTGCACTGTCAAGAGGGTCAGTCCTGAGGGAGTGCTGCACTGTCAGAGTGTCAGTGCTGAGGGAGTGCTGAACTGTCAGATGGTCAGTGCTGAGGGAGTGCTGCACTGTCAGAGGGTCAGTACCGAGGGTGCGGTGCATTGTCAGAGTATCAGTACTGAGAGAGTGCTGCACTTTCAGATGGTCAGTAATGAGGGAGTGCGGCACTGTCAGAGGATCAGTACTTTGGGAGTTCTGCACTGTCATAGGGTCAGTGCTGAGGGAGTGCTGCACTGTCAGAGGGTCAGTACGGAGGGAGCGGTGCATTGTCAGAGGATCAGTACTGAGGGAGTGCTGCACAGTCAGAGGGTCAGGACTGAGGGAGTGCGGCACTGTCAGAGGGTAAGTGCTGAGGGAGTGCTGCACTGTCAGAGGGTGAGTACTGAGGGAGTGCTGCACTGTCAGAGGGTCTGTGCTGAGGGAGTGCTGCACTGTCGGAGGGTCTGTAAGGAGGGTTTGCCGCACGGTCAGAGTGTCAGTACTGAGGGAGTGCTGCACTGTCAGAGAGTCAGTGCTGAGGGAGTGTCACACTGTCGGAGTGTCAGTGCTGAGTGAGCGCTGCAATGTCAGAGGGCAGTACTGAGGGAGTGCTGCACTGTCAAAGGTCAGTACTGAGGGAGTGCTGCACAGGTCACAGGGTCAGTGCTGAGGGAGTGTTGCACTGTCAGAGGGCCAGTACTGAGGGAGCGCTGCACTGTCAGAGGGTCAGTACTGAGGGAGTGCTGAACTGTCAATGTTTTAGTACTGAGAGAGTGCTGCACTGTCAGAGGTTCAGTACTGATGGAGTGCTGCACTGTTAGAGGATCAGTACTGAGGTAGCGCTGCACTGTAAGAATGTCAGAACTAAAGGAGCGCTGAACTGTCAAAGAGCTGTACTGTCAGAGGGTCAGTGCTGAGGGAGTGCTGCACTGTCAGAGGGTCGGTACTGAGGGAGCGGTGCACAGTCAGAAGGTCAGTACTGAGGGAGTGCTGCCCTGTCGGAGGGTCAGGACTGAGGGAGTGTTGCACTGTCAGAGGGTCAGTACTTTGGGAGTGCTACACTGCCAGAGTGTCAGTACTGAGGGAGTGCTG
>NW_025153117.1:0-1406 GCF_004010195.1 Chiloscyllium plagiosum | reverse complement strand
GAGTGTTAATTGGTCAGGGTGACAGTGATTGAGAGCGTGTCAGAGGGTCAGGTTGACAGTGATTGAGTGTGTGTGAGGGAGTCAGGGTGATGGTGATGGAGTGAGTTTGCGGGGGTCAGGGTGACAGTGATGGAGTGAGTGTGAGGGAGTGAGGGTGAGTGTGATAGAGTGAGTGTGACGAGTTCAGGGTTAATGTCATGGAGTGAGTGTGAGGGGGTCAATCTGACAGTGATGGAGTGAGTGTGAGAGGGTCAGTGTAAAGGTGATGGAATGTGTTTCAGGGTGTAAGGATTACAGTGATGGAGTGAGTGTGAGGCGGTCAGGGTGACAGTGACAGAGTGAGAGTGGAGGGGTTAAGTGTGACTGTGATGGAGTGAATGTGAGGGAGTCAGGGTGATGGTGATGGAGTGAGTTTGAGGGGGTCAGGGTGACAGTGATGGAGTGAGTGAGAGGGAGTGAGCATGACTTTGATAGAGTGAGTGTGAGGAGGTCAGGGTTAATGTCATGGAGTGAGTGTGAGTGGGTCAGGGTGACGGTGATGGATGAATGTGAGGAGGCCAGGGTGACGGCAATGGAGTGAATGTGAGGGGGTCAGGGTGACAGTGATTGAGTGAGTGTCAGAGGGTCAGGGTGACAGTGATTGAGTGATGTGTGAGGGGGTCAGGGTGACAGTGATGGCGTGACTTTGCAGGGGTCAGGGTGACAGTGATGGAGTGAGTGTGAGGGAGCGAGGGTGACTGTGATAGAGTGAGTGTGAGGAGGTCAGGGTTAATGTCATGAAGTGAGTGTGAGGGGGTCAGGGTGACAGTGATGGAGTGAGTTATGATGTGAGTGTGAGGGAGTCAGTGTGATTGTGATAGAATGAGTGTGAGGGGGTCAGGGTGACTGTGAAAGAGTGAGTGTGAGGAGCTCAGGGTGACAGTGATGGAGTGAGTGTGAGGGGATCAGGGTGATGGTGATTGAGTGACTGTGAGTTGGTCAGTGTGGCATTGATGGAGTGTGTGTGAGGGGTAAAGCGTGACGTGGATGGAGTGAGTGTGAGGGGTTAAGAGATACGGTGATGTAGTTAGTGTGAGGGTGTCAGAATGACGGTGATCGAGTGAATTTGAGGGGGTCAGTGTGAAGCTGATGGACTGAGTGTGAGGGGTTCAGGGTGACGCTGATGGAGTGAGAGTGAGGGGCTAGGTTGACGGTGATGGTGTGAGTATGAGGGGGTCAGGGTGACGGTGATGGAGTAAGTGTGTTGGGATCATGTGGTCGGTGATGGTATGAGTGTGAGGCGGTTACTGTGTCGGGGATGGAGTGAGTGTGAAGTGGTCAGGGTGACACTGATGGAGTGAGTGTGAGAGGGTCAGTGTAACGGTGATGGAATGGGTTTCAGGGTGTAAGGATTACAGTGATGGAGT
>NW_025153116.1:0-1406 GCF_004010195.1 Chiloscyllium plagiosum | reverse complement strand
TGGTGAGACTGTACCTGGAGTATTGTTTACAGGACGGGTGAGACTGTAACTGGAGTATTGTGTACAGGGTTGGTGAGACTGTACCTGGAGCTTTGAGTACCCGGCTGGTGAGATTGTACCTGGGGTAATGTGTACAGAGTTGGTGAGAATGTACCTGGAGTATTGTGTACAGGTTTGGTGAGGTTGTGTCCGGAGTTATGTGTACAGGTTTGGTGAGTCTGTACCTGGAGTATTGTATACAGGGTTTGTGAGACTCTATCTGAACCATTGTGTACAGTGTGGATGATACTGTACAGGGGCTTTTGTGTACAGGGCTGGAGAGACTGTCCATGGATTATTGTGTACAGGTATGGTGTGACTGCATTTTCTCTATTGTGTACAGGGTTGGTGAGACTGTACCTGGAGTATAGTGTACAGGTTTGGTGAGACATTACCTGGAGTATTGTGTAATTAGGTTTGGTGAGACTGAACCTGGAGTATTGTGTAATGGGTTGGTGAGACTGTACCTGGAGTATTGTGTAAATGGGGGGTGGGACTGTACATGGAGTACTGTGTACAGGGTTGGTGAGACTGTACCAGGACTATTGTGTACGCGTTTGGTGAGACTGCATCTGCTCTATAGTGTACAGGGTTGGTGAGACTGTAACTGGAGTATTGTGTACAGGGTTGGTGAGACTCTTCCTGGAGTGTTGTGTACAGGATTGGTGAGACTGTACCTGGACTATTGTGTACAGGGTTGGTGAGACTCTAACTGGAGTGTTGTGTACAGGTCGGGTAGGACTGTAACTGGAGTATTGTGTACAGGGTTGGTGAGACTGGACCTGGAGTTTTGTGTATCCGGTTGGTGAGGCTGTACTTGGAGTATTGTGTACAGTGTTTGTGAGACTGTACCTGGACTACGGTGTACAGGGTTAGTGAGATTGTACCTGGGGTAATGTGTACAGAGTTGGTGAGAATGTACCTGGAATATTGTGTACAGGGTTGGTGAGGCTGTGTCCGGAGTAATGTGTACAGGTTTGGTGAGTCTGTATCTGAACCATTGTGTACAGTGTGGATGAGACTGTACAGGGGCTTTTGTGTACAGGGCTGGAGAGACTGTCCCTGGATTATTGTGTACAGGTATGGTGAGACTGCATTTTCTCTATTGTGTACAGGGTTGTTGAGACTGTATCTGTACCATTGTGTTCAGGGTTGGTGAGACTGTACCTGGAATATAGTGTACAGGTTTGGCTAGATTGTCCTTGGACTATTGTGTACAGCGTTGGTGAGACTGTGCCTGGAATATTGTGTACAGGTTTGGTGAGACATTGTCTGGAGTATTGTGTAATTAGGTTTGGTGAGACTGAACATGGAGTATTGTGTAAAGGGTTGGTGGGACTATACCTGGAGTATTGTGTACAGGGTTA
>NW_025153115.1:0-1406 GCF_004010195.1 Chiloscyllium plagiosum | reverse complement strand
CAATGTGAACTCTTCTATTCCTATGTCATTGATATCAATAAACAACAGCCGCCCCTCAAAATGGTTATTCTCCCCTTTAAGAATATTCTGCTCCCTCTCAGAGGCATCCTTGTACAAAAATTACACATTCGAATAATAAACCTTACACTCATCACATCATCATAAAAGGATTACATAACACATGGTGGTTTGGGGAGACCTTTTGAGAGAATGTGATGATTCAAAGGAGAATTTTTAAGCAGCAAATGGGATTGATCTGGAACGCAATACTCACAACGCGAATATCCAGGTCCTGATGTACTGAGTAATTCAGAGTTTGGCAGAACATTTACTGAGATTACCATCTGAATGTCCACCTGTAATATCCTGTAATACAAGTTTATAAAATCTGTCACTCTCAGTTCAAGTTAGAAACCCACACCATCCCCTCCTCCTGGCGCAGGATTACTGTCAATAGTTACAACAGGTCATCAGGAAGGGGAATGGAATGTTTTGTTTAGAGGGTTTTCAGTATGAGAGTTTGGAGTATATACCTGAGAGTAACGTGAGGAAGAGGAAGAGATCTGGAGTAAAGTGAGCAGTTTTGGTCCCTTTAGATAAGGATATGTGTCACTTTATTGGAGGCATTTCAGGGAAGATTCACTAGTAGAAAGTGCGGACTGCAGATGCTGGAGATCAGAGCTGAAAAATGTGTTGCTGGAAAAGCGCAGCAGGTCAGGCAGCATCCAAGCAGAAGGAGAATCAACGTTTTGGGCATAAGCTTAAGAAGGGCTTATGCCCGAAACATTCATTCTCCTGCTCCTTGGATGCTGCCTGACCTGCTGTGCTTTTCCAGCAACCCATTTTTCAGCAGGGAAGATTCACTGGGATGATCCCTGGTTTGGAGGGATTATCTTTTAAATAAAGGCTGAACAGGTTGGGACACTACTCACTGGAGTTTGGAGAAAGAGGTGATCTCATTGAGACAGATGGGATTCTTAAGGGGTTTGACAGGATAAATACTGAGTGGATGTTTCCGAGTGTTAATACTGAAAAGGGAGTCTGGAAACAGATTCTGGGTCAGTCGCGGAATCAAGGGTTCTGCTTCAGATTCGTCAAGTTTAAGGCGACACAGAGGCAGATAAGGGGTTTCAGTAGCAATGGAGCTGGGATGAGGAGGAGACAAACAAGGTTTAAGAGATTGGAATTCCTGGTGTTTGTGATTGTGTAGATGCCTGATCAGAAGGTCACCTTGGGGTCAGATATAACAGCAATATTGTGAAGAACATATTTCTGCCTCAGACAGTTACCAGGGAGAGGGAGAGGCTCAGCAGTAAAAGAAAGGAATTTGGAATAACAACTGAAGGCAATGGGTTTAACTGTTACAATGTTTAATTGGAGGAAACTGCAGCTAATCGAGTAGTGGG
>NW_025153114.1:0-1406 GCF_004010195.1 Chiloscyllium plagiosum | reverse complement strand
ATTGACTGAATGAATTATCTCTACTCATTGGAAAAGCACTTTCAGTGTGTTTTATTGAATGAATGATTGCCGACTGATTCATTGAATGAATGAATGCTGTTGGATACTTTAAATAAATAAATTACTTTTGCTTCATTGAATCTATGAAAATCGTTTGTTTGATTGAATCAATGATTGACGTTTGATTTATTGACTATATGATTGCAGTTAGTTTGATTGAATGAAAGTGTTAAGTTCAAGGTTTTGTATAAATGAGAGAAGCTTTTCCCGTTACATTAAAACGTGCAGTTAGTTTCATTGAATGAATGAGCTAAGCTTGACACGATGAATGAACGAGAGAAACTCTCTTCGCTAAATGATAACGTGCAGTTTGTCTCATTGAATGTTTGAGATAATCTTTACACTATGAATGAATGAGAGAAGCTCTCCTCTTTGAATTGACAAGTGCAGTCACTTTCATTGAATGAATGCATTTAACTGGTGGTACTGAATAAATGGTAAGAGATCTACTCGTTGAATTAACACATGCCGTGTGTTTCTTTGAAAGAATGTGTGCAGTTTGTTTCACGAACTAAATGAGTGAAGTTTGTTTCATTGACTGAATGAATTATCTCTACCCTTTGGAATAGCACGTTCAGTGTGTTTCATTGAATGAATGATTGCCGGCTGATTCATTGAATGAATGAATGCTGTTGGGTACATTAAATAAATAAATTACGTTTGTTTCATTGAATCTATGAAAACTGTTTGATTCACTGAATCAATCATTGAAGTTGGATTTATTGACTATATGAATGCAGTTAGTTTGATTGAATGAAAGTGTTAAGTTCAAGGTTTTGTATAAATGAGAGAAGCTTTTCCCGTTACATTAAAACGTGCAGTTAGTTTCATTGAATGAATGAGGTAAGCTTGACACTATGAATGAATGAGAGACGCTCTCCCTGCTAAATTATAACGTGCAGTTTGTTTCATTGAAACTTGAGTTAAGCTTGACACTATGAATGAATGAGAGAAGCTCACCTCTTTGAATTGAAAAGTGCCGTCATTTCATTGAATGAATGCATGCAGTTTGTTTCTTTGAATGAATCCGTTTAGCAGGTGGCAATGAATGAATGGCAAAATCTCCAATCATTGAATTAACGCATGCAGTGTGTTTCATTGAATGTAAGAGTGCAGTTTGATTCACTAAATAAAGGAGTTAATTTGATTGGTTGAATCAATGAATACAGTTTGATGCATTAACCCATTTGTTGGAGTTATATTCACTGATTGAATGGATGCAATTTGTTAAGCTGGGGACATTGAGTAAACGACAGATGTTTCACTCATCGAATTACCAATGCACATTGATTCATTGAATGGATGAGTTAAAGTTGAACCATTAAATGAATGAGAGAAGTTCTACA
>NW_025153113.1:0-1406 GCF_004010195.1 Chiloscyllium plagiosum | reverse complement strand
AAGGAACAGCCTCAAACATGCAACAAAATGAATATTGTTTAGCTCTAGGCCCTCTCACCATCTGTTCCCCTCAGGTCTACACCACAAGCTCCAGCATTTTCCAGCAGTTCCTTCCAGTTCTGAATAAGAGTTAGATCAGACTCCAGACATTAACTGTTTCTCTCTCCACACAAGCTCCCTCAGCAACTCGGTTCCTGCAGCACACTCTGGGTGGACTACATTACCCATGCTGTTCCGGTAGACGGCGCCTGCGCAGTAAGGGCTGGTGAACTTGGTGTCGTGGAGGATAGGGCCGCGGCGCCTAATGAGAATTGTAGTTCTGACGGGCGCACATGCATTTTGCGGCGGTTGGTGGCCAACGGCGGGGAGTTCGAATATGTGCGCGCGGGATTGCTCCGAGCTGCGGTGACGGGGAGCGGCTGGATTGGGGGCGCGCTCCTGTAGATAGTCTGGGGAGAGGGGTGGGGTTTATAGACCCAGAGACCTCCCCCAATCAACAGCCTCTCTCCCAAACCTGGGGATGTGGGAGAACAGGGGAATGGCACAGATATTACATCAATGTTGTCTCTAATTTCTGGGTGGAATATAAAAAGAAAATTACTAATTACAGGAGACAAAGATCCTCAGAACTGTAGACGAATAAGCCTCACGTCAATGGTGGGTGAATTACTTGAAAGGATTGTGAGGGACAAGATGTACATGCATTTGAAAAGATAGGGTTTGATTAGGAACAGTCAGCATGGCTTTGTGGAAGGGAGATCATGCCTCACAAATTTGTTAGAGCTCTTTGATGAAGTGACCAGCAAAGTTGAGAAGGGCAGGGCGGCAGACGTCGTCTCGATGGAGTTTGTGGAACGTTTTAATCAGTGTTTGTTGGAACAACAACATTGTTCACTGACTGGGGATGTCCCTGTTTCAGATCCAGCATTGCATCATGACGCTGAGTAAATGAGTCATGACACAGTAAGAGATCCTCCAGGAAATTGGGAATAAAATGGAATTCAAAGGGATGAAGTAGTTTTGAAGTGATCCCCACAAAGGACAAACAATAACTGGGAAACAGAAATTGAGCCTTATGGCCTTTGATAAGGTTGCACATGGTAGGCTGTTCTGGAAGGCTGGATCTCATGGAATCCCAGGCAAGCTGGCAAATTGGATACAAAATTGGCTTGACAGTAGGAAGCAGAGGGTAATAGTCAAAGGATACTCGTCTGATTGCAGGCCTGTGACTATTGGGACCAGCAACCACCCTCAGGCGTGGTTGCTGGTCCCATTGCTATTTGTTATCTATATCAGTGATTTGGATAAGACTGTACAAGGCATGAATAATCAGATTTGCTGATGACACTGAAATAGGGTGGTATCGGATACAATGAGGAAGATTATAGAAAATACAACAGGACCTT
>NW_025153112.1:0-1406 GCF_004010195.1 Chiloscyllium plagiosum | reverse complement strand
ACATGCACTGACAAACTGCGAGTGTTACTTCATCTAGCAGAGCTTTTCTCGTTAATTCAATTTCTCGAGCCTAATGCAGTCATTCAATGAAACAAACTGCATTCAATCATTCAATAAATTTAACTTCAATCGTACGTTCAATGAAAGAAAAGTTATTCATGTAGCAGAGCTTTTGTCATTAATGCAATGTCTGGAGCCTAATGCAGTCATTCAATGAAACAAACTGCATTCATTCAAGAAATAAATAAATCTTCAATCGTACGTTCAATGAATGAAGTTATTTAAGGTTTGAATTAAACATTTGTAAATCCTACATTAAAGGAATCAAACTGCACTCAGTTACTTACTAAAACAAACTGCATTCATTCATTCATTCATTGTTTCAAACTGCACTCATACATTCACGGTAACAAACTGAACGTGTTAATTCAATAAGTAAAGCTTATCTCGTTAATTAAATATCTCGAGCTCAAGGCATTCATTCAAAGAAACAAAGTACATTCATTGTGTTATTCAATCAAACCGCAATCGTACATTCAATAAATCAATCGTTTCCATTGATTTAAAGAAACAAACTTAACACAGTCAATCATTGAGTTCAACTGCATTCATCCAATGAATCAAACTGCACTCAAAGATTCAATGAAACAACCTGCGAGTGTTACTACATGTAGCAGAACTTATCTCGTTAATGCAATGTCTCGAGTCTAATGCAGTCATTCAATGAAACAAACTGCATTCATTCAAGAAATAATTATTCAATCGTACGTTCAATGAATGAAGTTATTTAAGGATTGAATGAAACATTTGTAAATCCTACATTAAAGGAATCAAACTGCACTCATTTACTTACTAAACCAAACTGCATTCATTCATTCATTCATTGTTTCAAACTGCACTCATACATTCACGGTAACAAACTGAACGTGTTAATTCAATAAGTACAGCTTATCTCGTTAATTCAATATCTCGAGCTCAAGGCATTCATTCAAAGAAACATAGTACATTCATTCTGTTATTCAATCGAACCGCAATCGTACATTGAATAAATCAATCGTTTTCATTGTTTTAAAGAAACTAACTAATCATTGAGTTCACCTTCATTCATCCAATCAATCAAACTGCACTCAAAGATTCAATGAAACAACCTGCGAGTGTTACTTCATGTAGCAGAGCTTATCTCGTTAATGCAATGTCTCGAGCCTAATGCAGTCAATCAATGAAACAAACTGCATTCATTCAAGAAATAAATCTTCAATCGTACGTTCAATGAATGAAGGTTTTTAAGGATTGAATGAAACATTTGTAAATCCTACATTAAAGGAATCAAACTGCACGCATTTACTTACTAAAACAAACTGCATTCATTCCTTCTGCACTCATACATTGACTGAAACAAACTGTAC
>NW_025153111.1:0-1406 GCF_004010195.1 Chiloscyllium plagiosum | reverse complement strand
AAAGAGTCAGGGCAGGCAGGGATAACTTCCGACTAATAAATTAAATTGCATTTATGTAAATGCAAGGGACCTAACGCGGAAGGCAGATGAACTCAGGGTATGGTTAAGAACATGGGCCTGGGATATCACCGCAATTACAGAAACATAACTCAGGAATGAACAAGACATGCAACTTAATGTTCCAGGATACAAATGCTACAGGAAGGATCGAAGATTATGCAAGTGAGGAAGCGGAGAGGCGTTGTTGAAAAGAGACCGCATTACAGCTGTGCTGTGGGAGGATATTCCTGGAAATACATTCAAGGGATGGCTGAAAAATGGGAAGCCGTCAGGAACGAGATAACGAGAATACTGAGAAAGTATATTCCTGTTACGGTGAAAGGAAAGGTTGGTAGGTATAAGGAATGCTGGGTAACTAAAGAAATTGATGGTTTGGTTCAGAAAAAGCAGGAAGTATATGTAAGGTTTAGGCAGGATAGATCAAGTGAATCCTTAGAAGAGTTTAAACGCAGTAGTATTAGGCTTAAGAGGGAAATCAGGAGGGCTAAAAGGGTACATGACTTAGCTTTGGCAAATAGAATTAAGGAGTATTCAAACGTATTTTACAGATATATTAAGGACAAAATGGTAACTAGGGAGAGAATAGAGCCCCTCAAAGATCAGCAAGGCGGCCATTGTGTGTAGCCTCAGAAAATGGGGGAGATCCTAAACGAGTACTTTGCTTCAGCATTTATGTTGGGAAAGGATAGGGAAGATCTACAATGTAGGAAAATAAATGGTGACACCTTGCAAAATATACATATTTTACAGAGGAGGGAGTGCTGGATGTCGTGAATCGCAAAACGGTGTATAAATCCCCAGGACCAGATCAGGTGTACCCTAGAACCCTGTGGGAAGGTAGAAAGTCATTGCTGGGCCTCTTGCTGAGATATGTGTATCATCAATAGTCACAGGTGATGTGCCGGAAGACGTGGGGTTGGCTAACGTGGTGCCACTGTTTAAGAAGTGTGGTACGGACAATCCAGAGAACTATTGACCAGTGAACCTAACGTCGTTGGTGGCCAAGAATCCTGAGGGACAGGATGTACTTGTATTTGGAAAGGCAAATACTGATTAGGGATAGTCAACATGGCTTTGAGCGTGAGGAATCATGTCTAACAAACTTGATTTAACATTTTGAAGAAGTAATAAAGAGATTGATGGGGTCAGAGCGGTAGATGTGATCGAGATGGACTTCAGCAAGGCGTTCGAAAATGTTCCTCTGGGAAACTGGTTAGCAAGGTTAGATCTCACGGAATACAGGGAGAAATAGCCACGTGGATACATAACTGGGTCAAAGATAGAAGAGAGAAGGTGGTGGTGGACGCTTGATAATCAGACTGGAGACATGTGACCAATGGCGTGCC
>NW_025153110.1:0-1406 GCF_004010195.1 Chiloscyllium plagiosum | reverse complement strand
TGTGACGCTCTCTGAGACACATTGTGACACTCTATGACACTCTCTGTGACATACTGTGACACTTTATAGCACATCTGAAACACTCTGTGACACTCTCTGACAGACTGTGACACACTGTGACACTCTCTGAGATAGACTGTGACACTTTCTGACTCGCCCTGACTCTCTGAGACACACTGTGACACACACTGAGACACAATGTGACACTCTCTGACTCTCTCTGAGGCACACTGTGACACTCTCTGACAGACGGTGACACACTGAAACACTCCCTGAGAGACTGTGACAGACTGTGACACTCTCTGATACACACTGTTACACTCTCTGACCCTCTCCAACACACTGTGACACTCCCTGACACTCACTCTGACATACTGTGACACTTTCTACCACATCTGAAACACTCTGTGACACTCTCTGACAGACGGTGACACACTGTGACACTCTCTGACACCGACTGTGACCCTTTCTGTCTCTTCCTGACTCACTGAGACACACTGTGACACTCTCTGACTCTCTATGATAATCTCTTAGACACACACTGTGACACTCTTTGACACTCTCTCAGACACACTGTAACACTCTCTGACTCTCTCTGACACTTTGAGATGCACTGTGACACTCTCTTATTCTATCTGACAATCTCGGAGACACACTGTGACACTCTGAAACACACTGTGGCACTCGCTGACAGATTGTGACACTTTATGTCTCTCCCTGAATCTCTGACACACCCGGTGACACTCTCTGACTCTCTCTGAAACTCTCTGTGGCATTCTCTGACTCTGTCTGAGACACACTGTGACACTCGCTGAGACACACTGTGACACTCCGTGACTATATCTTCCACATTGGAACACTCTGTATCACTCTCTGTCCCTCTCTGACTCACACTGTGACACACTCTGACAGACTGCGACACTCTCTGAGACACACTGAGACACTCTCTGACACACTGTGACACTCTCTGACAGACGGTGACATTTTCTGAGACACTGTGACACTCTCTGAGACACACTGTGACATTTTCTGTTACTCTCTCTGACTCTCTGAGACACTCGGTCACACTCTGAGACACACTGTCACATTGTTTGACGCTATCTCACACTCTGAGACACACTATGTCACTCTCTGACTCGCTCTGAGACACAGTGTAACTCTCTCTGACACACTGAGATACACTGTGACGCTCTCTGACACTCTCTGAGAAACACTATGACACTTTCTGACAGACTGTGACCCTCTCTGAGCCAAATACTGACATTCTCTGACACTCGCTGAGACACAGTATGACACACTGTGACACTTTCTGACTCTCTCTGATGCACTCTGAAATACAATGTAACATTCTCTGGCAGATTGTGTCACAATGAGACACTCTCTGAGACAAACTGTGACTCTTTCTG
>NW_025153109.1:0-1406 GCF_004010195.1 Chiloscyllium plagiosum | reverse complement strand
TATTTATCTGGCTGTCAGTTCAGAAATGTCCTTTATGTATGGCAACGTTGTTAGTGCTTTGGGTTGTGGCATGTCCTCATTCCATTGTCTTTCCCTTAGGCATCTGTTAATGAAAATGCGCGGGTATCCGTTTTTGGCAAATACAGTGTATAGGTGTTCTTCTTCTTCTTTAATGCAATTCTGGTGTGCTGCAGTGTGTTGTAGCCACAAAAGGGCAGCACATTAGCACTGCAAAAAGAGGGAGAAGAACACCTATACAATGTATTCACCGAAAACGGATACCCGCACAATTTCATCAACAGATGACTAAGGGAAAGACAACGGAATGAGAACATGCCACAACCTAAAGCACTAGCCAAGTTGCCATACATCAAGAGCATTTCTGAACTGACAGCCAGACTACTGCGACCACTGGGACTCATAACAGCACACAAACCAACAGCCACACTCAGAAACAACTCACCAGAACGAAGGACCCGATACCCAGCATGAGCAAAACCAATGTGGTGTACAAAATCCCATGCAAGGACTGCACAAAACACTACATAGGACAAACAGGAAGACAGCTAACGATCCGTGTCCATGAACACCAACTAGCCACGAAACGACACGACCAGCTATCCTTAGTAGCCACACACGCGGATGATAAGCAACATGAATTTGACTGGGACAACACTACTATTATAGGGCAAGCCAAACAGAGAACAGCCAGGGAATTCCTAGAGGCGTGGCAAATATCCACAGATTCTATCAACAAACACATCGACCTGGACCCAATATACAGACCAGTACAGTGGACAGCTGGAACTGACAACCGGAAGCGGCAGATACAAATCACTATAAATGCCGGAGGAAACATCACAGAAGCGCTTCACAGGAGGCTCCCAATCACTGAGGATGTCACCTAGACAGGGGACGAAACAACTGCAACACAAATTCCCAGCTCGGCGAACAGAACCACAACAACGAGCACCCTTGCTACAAATCTTCTCACAAATGTTCTTCCTGACCATGCGATTACTATAATCTGGAATATGCTGATACTAACATGTATTGAGATGACGGAATTCCTAATTATAGGCGAGTTTTCTGATAGGTTCGCCCCAGGCATCATGATAAAAATGTAATTGTGGCTGAGTACATTGTGAACACACCTCCATTAAACTTTTTCATGTGTTTACTCAGAGACAATGTTTAAAAATGTCCTCTATAAATGCTGTTGACTGTATTTTGCTATGATACCATGTTCCTGATTGATTTATTTTCTTTGTAATGCTGACACAAATGTCTGAATATTGATGACATTAAAAGTTGCATGGATTATATATTGTACTTCTACAGAAGAAAAGCTGAGACAGCAAGTGCCGTATTCGGGGCTATCTGAGAATGTTGAATGAGAAAACAGT
>NW_025153108.1:781-1406 GCF_004010195.1 Chiloscyllium plagiosum | reverse complement strand
AAAAGCAAGGACTGATTCGGGATCGTCAACATGGCTTTGTGCATGGAACATCATGTCTCACAAACTTGATTCCGTTTTTCGAAGAAGTAACAAAGAAGATTGATGAGGGCAGAGCAGTAGATGTGATCTATATGGACTTCACTGAGGCTTTCAATAAGGTTCCCCATGGGAGAATGATTAGCAAGGTTAGATCTCATGGAATACAGGGAGAACTAGCCATTTGGATATAGAACTGGCTCAAAGATGGAAGACAGAGGGTGGTGGTGGAGGGTTGATTTTCAGTCTGGACGCCTGTGACCAGTGGAGTGCCACAAGGATCTCTGCTGGGCCCTCTGCTATTTGCCATTTACATAAATGATTTGGATGCGAGCATGAGACGTACAGTTAGTAAGTTTTCAGATGACACGAAAATTGGAGGTGTAGTGGACAGTGAAGAGGCTTATCTCAGATTGCAACAGGATCTGGACCAGATGGGTCAATGGGCTGAGAAGTGGCAGATGGAGTTTTATTCAGATAAATGCGTGGTGCTGCATTTTGGGAAAGCATATCTTAGCAGGACGCATACACTTCATGGTAAGGTCCAAGGGAGTGTTGCTGAGCAAAGAGACCTTGGAGTGCAGGTTCA
>NW_025153108.1:0-759 GCF_004010195.1 Chiloscyllium plagiosum | reverse complement strand
AATTCAGATAAATGCGAGGTGCTGCATTTTGGGAAAGCATGTCTTAGCAGGACGCATACACTTCATGGTAAGGTCCAAGGGAGTGTTGATGAGCAAAGAGACCTTGGAGAGCAGGTTCATAGCTCCTTGAAAGTGGAGTCGCAGGTAGATAGGACAGTGAAGAAGATGTTTGGTATGCTTTCCTTTATTGGTCAGAGTATTGAATACAGGAGTTGGGAGGTCATTTTGCGGCTGTACAGGACATTGGTTAGGCCACTGTTGGAATATTGTGTGCAATTTTGGTCTCCTTCCTATCGGAAATATGTTGTAAATCTTGAAAGGGTTCAGAAAAGATTTATAAGCATGTTGCCAGGGTTGGGGGATCTGAGCTACAGGGAGAGGCTGAACAGGCTGGGGCTGTTTTCCCTGGAGCGTCAGAGGCCGAGGTGTGACCTTATAGAGGTTTACAAAATTATGGGAGGCATGGATAAGATAAATCGGCAAAGTCTTTTCCCTGGGGTGGGGGAGTCCAGAACCAGAGGGCATAGATTTTGGGTAAGAGGGGAAAGATATAAAAGAGACCTAAGGGGCAACGTTTTCACGTAGAGGGCGGTACGTGTATGGAATGAGCTGCCAGACGTTGTGGTAGAGGATGGTACAATTGCAACATTTGAGAGTCTTTTGGATGGGTAAATGAATAGGAAGGGTTTGGAGGGATAAGGGCCGGGTGCTGGCAGGTGAGACTAAATTGGGTTGGGATATCTGGTCAGCATGGATGGG
>NW_025153107.1:0-1406 GCF_004010195.1 Chiloscyllium plagiosum | reverse complement strand
AAACACACACCAGTGAGGATAGAGTCACTATAATGTACTGCACAGAAAACACACACCAGTGAGGATACAGTCACTATAAATTACTGTACAAAAAACACACACCAGTGAGGGTACAGTCACTGTAAACTACTGTACAGAAAACACACATCAGTGAGGACACAGTCACTATAACGTACTGTACAGAAAACACACACCAGTGAGGGTACAGTCACTATAACGTGCCGTACAGAAAACACACACCAGTGAGGACACAGTCACTATAAAGTACTGTACAGAAAACACACACCAGTGAGTGTACAGTCACTGTAAAGTGCTGTACAGAAAACACACACCAGTGAGGACACAGTCACTATAAAGTACTGCACAGAAAACACACACCAGTGAGGATGCAGTCACTATAAATTACCGTACAGAAAACACACACCAGTGAGGATAGAGTCACTATAAAGTACTGTACAGAAAATACACACCAGTGAGGATACAGTCACTATACACTTCTGTACAGAAAACAAACACAAGTGAGGGTACAGTCACTATAAACTACTGTACAGAAAACACACGCCAGTGAGGTCACAGTCAATATAAATTACTCTACAGACAACACACACCAGTGAGGATACAGTCACTATAAAGTACTGCACAGAAAACACACACCAGTAAGGATACAGTCACTATAAAGTACTGTACATAAAACACACACCAGTGAGGATACAGTCACTATAAAGTACTGGACAGAAAACACACACCAGTGAGGGTACAGTCAATATAAATTACTGTACAGAAAACACACACCAGTGAGGATACAGTCACAATCAAGTACTGTACAGAAAACACACACCAGTGAGGGTACAGTCACTAATAAGTACTGTACAGAAAACACACAACAGTGAGGGTACAGTCAATACAAATTACTGTACAGAAACCACACACCAGTGAGCGTAGAGTCACTGTAAACTACTGTACAGAAAACACACACCAGTGAGGGTACACTCATATAAACTACTGTACAGAAAACACACACCAGTGAGGGTACAGTAACTATAAAGTACTGTACAGACAACAGACACCAGTGAGGGTACAGTCACTGTAAAGTGCTGTACATAAAACACACACCAGTGAGGGTACAGTCACTATAAACTACTGTACAGAAAACACACACCAGTGAGGGTAGAGTCACTATTAAGTACTGTACAGAAAACACACACCAGTGAAGGTAAGTCACTATAAAGTACTGTACAGAAAACACACACCAGTGAGGGTATATTCACCATAAAGTACTGTACATAAAACACACACCCGTGAGGAGACAGTCACAATACACTACTGTACAGAAAACACACACCAGTGAGGATAGAGTCACTATAAAGTACTGAACAGAAAACACACACCAGTGAGGATACAGTCAG
>NW_025153106.1:0-1406 GCF_004010195.1 Chiloscyllium plagiosum | reverse complement strand
TCGCACAGTCTCCATCTCCTCGCACAGACTCCAACACCTCGCACAGTCTCCATCTCCTCGCACAGTCTCCATCGCCTCGCACAGTCTCCATCTCCTCGCACAGACTCCATCGTCTCGCTCAGTCTCCATCTCCTCGCACAGTCTCCATCGCCTCGCACAGACTCCAACACCTCGCTCAGTCTCCATCTCCTCGCACAGTCTCCATCACCTCGCACAGTCTCCATCACCTCGCACAGTCTCCATCGTTTCGCACAGTCTCCATCACCTCGCACAGACTCGATCACCTCGCACAGACTTCATCGCCTCGCAGAGACTCCATCTCCTCGCACAGACTCCATCACCTCGCACAGACTCCATCGCCTCGCACATTCTCCATCACCTCGCACTGTCTCCATCGTCTCGCGCAGTCTCATCGTCTCGCGCAGTCTCCATCGTCTCGCGCAGTCTCCATCGTCTCGCACAGACTCCATCGTCTCGCACAGTCTCCATCGTCTCGCACAGTCTCCATCGCCTCGCACAGACTCCATCACCTCGCAAAGTCTCCATCTCCTCGCACAGACTCCATCTCCTCGCACAGCCACCATCTCCTCGCACAGTCTCCATCGTCTCACACAGTCCCCATCTCCTCGCACAGACTACATCTCCTCGCACAGTCTCCATCGCCTCGCACAGTCTCCATCTCCTCGCACAGTCTCCATCGTCTCGCACAGTTTCCATCGTCTCGCACAGTCTCCATCGCCTTGCACAGCCTTCATCGCCTCGCACAGACTTCATCGCCTTGCACAGACTCCATCGCCTCCCACAGTCTCCATGTCCTCGTACAGACTCCATCACCTCGCACAGCATTCATCGCCTCGCACAGACTTCATCGCCTCGCATAGTCTCCATCTCCTCGCACATACTCCATCTCCTCGCACAGTCTCCATCGCCTCGCACAGTCTCCATCTCCTCGCACAGAATCCATTTCCTCGCACAGTCTCCATCGTCTCACACAGTCTCCATCTCCTCGCACAGTCTCCATCTCCTCGCACAGAATCCATTTCCTCGCACAGACTCCATCACCTCGCACAGCATTCATCGCCTCGCACAGACTTCATCGCCTCGCACAGTCTCCATCGCCTCGCACAGTCTCCATCGCCTCGCACAGACTCCATCGCCTCGCACAGTCTCCATCGCCTCGCACAGTCTCCATCGACTCGCACAGTCTCCATCGCCTCGCACAGTCTCCATCGCCTCGTACAGACTCCATCGCCTCGCACAGTCGCCATCACCTCGTACAGACTCCATCACCTCGTACAGAGTCCATCGCCTCGCACAGACTTCATCGCCTCGCACAGACTCCATCACCTCGTACAGACTCCATCACCTCGCATAGCCTTCATCGCCTCGTACAGACTTCATCTCCT
>NW_025153105.1:0-1406 GCF_004010195.1 Chiloscyllium plagiosum | reverse complement strand
AACGATGTTCAGACATTGGGAATGATGTTCAGAGATTGGGAATGATGCTCAGACACTGGGAACGATGTTCAGACATTGGGAACGATGTTCAGACATTGGGAACGATGTTCAGACACTGGGAACGATGTTCAGACACTGGGAACGATGCTCAGACATTGGGAATGATGTTCAGACCTTGGGAACGATGCTCAGACACTGGGAACGATGTTCAGACATTGGGAATGATGTTCAGATGTTGGGAATGATGTTCAGACATTGGGAACGATGCTCAGACACTGGGAACGTTGTTCAGACAATGGGAATGATGTTCAGACATTGGTAACGATGCTCAGACATTCAGAACGATGTTCAGACTTTGGGAACGATGCTCAGACACTGGGAATGATGTTCAGACATTGGGAATGATGCTCAGACATTGGGAACGATGCTCAGACATTGGAAACGATGTTCAGACATTGGGAACGATGCTCAGACATTGGGAACGATGTTCAGACATTGGGAATGATGTTCAGACATTGGGAACGATGTTCAGACACTGGGAACGATGCTCAGACACTGGGAACGATGTTCAGACACTGGGAACGATGCTCAGACATTCAGAACGATGTTCAGACTTTGGGAACGATGCTCCGACACTGGGAATGATGTTCAGACATTGGGAACGATGCTCAGACACTGGGAACGATGTTCAGACATTGGGAATGATGCCCAGACATTGGGAATGATGTTCAGACATTGGGAATGATGTTCTGACATTGGGAACGATGCTCAGACACTGGGAACGATGTTCAGACATTAGGAACGATGTTCAGACATTGGGAACGATGCCCAGACATTGGGAATGATGTTCAGACATTGGGAATGATATTCTGACATTGGGAACGATGCTCAGACATTGGGAACGATGTTCAGACATTGGGAACAATGCTCAGACATTGGGAATGATGCTCAGACACTGGGAACGATGTTCAGACATTGGGAATGATGCTCAGACGCTGGGAACGTTGTTCAGACAATGGGAATGATCTTCAGACATTGGGAACGATGCTCAGACATTGGGAACGATGCTCAGACATTGGGAATGATGCTCAGACATTGGGAACGATGTTCAGACATTGGGAACGATGCTCAGACATTGGGAATGATGTTCAGACATTGGGAATGATGTTCTGACATTGGGAACGATGTTCAGACATTGGGAACGATGCTCAGACACTGGGAACGATGCTCAGACATTGGGAACGATGTTCAGACACTGGGGATGATGTTCAGACACTGGGAATGATGTTCAGACATTGTTAATGATGTTCAGACACTGGAAACGATGTTCAGACACTGGGAACGATGCTCAGACATTGGGAACGATGCTCAGTCACTGGGAACGATGTTCAGACATTGGGAACGAT
>NW_025153104.1:0-1406 GCF_004010195.1 Chiloscyllium plagiosum | reverse complement strand
CAATTATCACCAGGGACAGCACTAACCCATTCATCACCAGAGGCTGCATTACCCCATTCATCCCCAGGGACAGAACTAACCCATTCATCACCAGAGGCTGCATTAACCCATTCATCCCCAGGGACAGCACTAACCCATTTAGCACCAGGGACAGCACTAACCCATTTATCACCAGAGACTGTATTAACCCATTTATCACCAGGGACTGTAATAACCCATTCATCACCAGGGACTGTATTAACCCATTCATCACCAGAGACAGTATTAACCCATTCATCCCCAGGGACAGCACTAACCCATTCATCACCAGAGGCTGCATTAACCCATTCATCCCCAGGGACAGCACTAACCCATTCATCACCAGAGGCTGCATTAACCCAATTATCACCAGGGACAGCACTAACCCATTCAACACCAGAGACAGCATTAACCCATTTATCACCAGGTACAGTATTAACCCAGTCATCACCAGAGACAGCACTAACCCATTTATCAACAGAGACAGCACCAACCCATTCATCATCAGAGACTGCACTAACCCATTTATCACCAGGGACAGCATTAACCCATTTATCACCAGGGACAGCATTAACCCATTCATCACCAGAGACAGTATTAACCCATTTATCACCAGGGACAGCATTAACCCATTCATCACCAGAGACAGCACTAACCCATTTATCATCAGAGACAGTATTGACACATTCACCACCAGTGACAGTATTAACCCATTTATCACCAAAGACAGTATTAACCCATTTAACACCAGAGGCTGCACTAACCATTTATCACCAGAGACAGCATTAACCCATTTATCACCAGTGACAGTATTAACCCATTCACCACCAGAGACAGCACTAACCCATTTATCACCAGAGACAGCACTAACCCATTTATCACCAGAGACAGTATTAACCCATTTATCACCAGGGACAGTATTAACCCATTCACCACCAGAGACAGCACTAACCCATTTATCACCAAAGACAGTATTAACCCATTCATCACCAGAGGCTGCACTAACCATTTATCACCAGAGACAGTATTAACCCATTTCTCACCAGAGACAGTATTAACCCATTCATCACCAGAGACAGCACTAACCCATTTATCACCAGAGGCTGCACTAACCCATTCATCACCAGAGACAGTATTAACCCATTCATCACCAGAGACAGTATTAACCCATTTATCACCAGGGACAGCATTAACCGATTCATCACCAGAGACAGCACTAACCCATTCATCATCAGAGACAGTATTGACCCATTTATCACCAGAACCAGTATTAACCCATTCATCACTAGAGACAGTATTAACCCATTTATCACCAGAGACAGTATTAACCCATTTATCACTCGAGGCTGCATTAACCCATTTATCGCCAGAGACAGCACTAACCCATT
>NW_025153103.1:0-1406 GCF_004010195.1 Chiloscyllium plagiosum | reverse complement strand
GATATCTGTACACTGACTGGTATCTCTCAGTCCACTCTCTCTCAGGGAGATATCGGTACACTGACTGGTGACTCTCAGTCCCTCTCTCTCTCAGTGAGATATCTGTACACTGACTGGTGTCTCTCAGTCCCTCTCTCTCAGGGAGATATCTGTACACTGACTGGTGTCTCTCAGTCCCCTCTCCCTCAGAGAGATACCTGTACTTTGACTGGTGTCTCTCTGTCCCGCTCTCTCTCAGGGAGATATCTGTGCACTGACTAGTGTCTCTCAGTCCCCTCTCTCTCTCAGGGAGATATCTGTACACAGACTGGTGTCTCTCAGTCCCTCTCTCTCAGGGAGATATCTGTACACTGACTGGTGTCTCTCAATCCCCTCTCTCTCTGGGAGATACCTGTTCACTGACTGGTGTCTCTCAGTCCCCTCTCTATCTCTCAGGGAGATATCTGGACACTGACCGGTGTTTCTCAGTCATTCTCTCCCTCAGGGAGATATCTGTACGCTGTCTCTCAGTCCCTCTCTCACTCAGGGCAATATCTGTACACTGACTGGTGTCTCTCTCAGGGAGATATCTGTACACTAACTACACTGACTGGTGTCTCTCAGTCCCCCCTCTCTCTCAGGGAGAAATCTGTACACTGACAGGTGTCTCTCAGTCCCCTCTCTCAGGGAGATATCTGTACACTGACTGGTGTCAGGGAGATATCTGTACACTGTCTCTCAGTCCCTCTCTCCCTCAGGGAAATAACTGTACACTGGCTGGTGTCTCTCAGTCCCCGCTCTCTCTCAGGGAGATATCTGTACACTGACTGGTGTCTCTCATTCCCCTCTCTCTCTCAGGGTGATATCTGTACACTGACTGGTGTCTCTCAATCCCCTCTCTCTCAGGGAGATACCTGTACACTGACTGGTGTCTCTCAGTCCCTCTCTGTTTCTCAGGGAGATGTCTGTACACTGACCGGTGTCTCTCAGTCCCTCTCTCTCAGGGAGATATCTGTACATTGACTGGTGTCTCTCTGTCCCGCTCTCTCTCAGGGAGATATCTGTCCACTGACTGGTGTCTCTCAGTCCCCTCTCTCTCCCAGGGAGATATCTGTACACTTACTGGTGTCTCTCAGTCCCCTCTCTCTCTCAGAAAGATATCGGTACACTGACTGGTGTCTCTCAGTCCACTCTCTCTCTCAGGGAGATATCGGTACACTGACTGGTGTCTCTCAGTCCCTCTCTCTGTCAGGGAGATATCTGTACACTGACTGGTGTCTCTCAGTCCCTCTCTCCCTCAGGGAGGTATCTGTGCAGTGACTGGTGTCTCTCAGTCCCCTCTCCCGCTCAGGGAGTTATCTGTACACTGACTGGTGTGTCTCAGTCATTCTCGCCCTCAGGGAGATATCTGTACACTGACTGGTGTC
>NW_025153102.1:0-1406 GCF_004010195.1 Chiloscyllium plagiosum | reverse complement strand
TTTGACCGCTTGATTCCTCCTTTAATTCTTTTCTTACTCGTCCGATATTCCTCCAGGGCCCATTCTGTTCTTAGCTGCCGAGACCTTATGTATGCTTCCCTTTTCTCTTGGTTAGTAGTACAATTTCTCCTGTTATCCGCGGTTCACGAATCTTGCCCTTCATATCCTTTGACTTCAACGGGACATGTCAATCATACACTATCTTTAACCTATCTTTGATAGCTTCCCACATATTAAATGTGGACTTACCTTCAAGTGACTGTGTCCAATTGACATTTCCCAGTTCCTGCCTAATTTTGATATCAATAGCCTTCGCCCAGTTTAGTCCTATTCTCTTCGGACCACTCTCATCTTTATCTGCGAGTATTCTTAAACTTACAGAATTGTGGTCACTGTTCCCAATGAAATGCCCCACTGCAACTTCTACCATCTATCCTGGCTCGTTCCCCAGTGCCGAGTCCAATATGGTCACTTCCCTCGTCGGACTATTGACATTTTGCTCTATAAAACTCTCCTGAATGCTTCTTAGAAATTCTACCCATCCAGACCTCTGACGCGAAGTTTTTACCCAGTCAATGTTGAGAAAATTAATGTGTCCCATCACCACTACCCTGTTACCTCTGCATTTTTCCATGATCAGTTTACCTATTTGTTCTTCTACCTCACGCTCACTGTTGGGAGGCCTGTAATACAGCCCCAACAATGCAACTGCACCCTCCTTATTTGTCAGCTCTAGAAATAATGCCTCACTACCGAAGACCTCCATAGCGTCCTCCTTTAGCACAGCAGTGATATGACCAGCAATGCAGTTCCAACTCCACTTTTACATCTCTGGCAGTCACGTCTGAAGCATCTATATCCGGGGCATTTATTTATCAATCATGCCCTTCCTTCAACCAAGTGTCTCTGATTGCAATAACGTTGTGTTCCCAGGTTCCAATACAAGCCCGAAGTTCATCTGCCTTACACACTATACTCCATGCATTAAAGTAGATGCATTTCAGGCCACCAGTTCTTTTGCATTCATCTGCTCTCAGCCGACTCTTCCCTTTATTAATGCTATCTTTATAGTTCTTACTGTCTCCAGTCTCCACCTCGCTGCCTGCTTGTTTTCTCTTCCGGTTTCCAGCCCCCTGCCACATTAGTTTAAAATCTTCCCAACAGCAGCAGCAAAAACTCCCCCAAGGACATTGATTCCATTCTGGTTCAGATGTCGACTGATCCATTTTGTAATAGTCTCACCTTCCCCAGAACCGGTCCAAATGTCCAACAAATCTGTGCTCCTCCCTCCAACACCATCCCTCAAGTCACGTGTTTATCCTGCCTTTTTTTTTCATTTCTGCGCTGGCTCGCACTTGGCACTGGTGGTAATCCCGAGATGACTGTCTTTGGGTCCTCCTTTTTAG
>NW_025153101.1:0-1406 GCF_004010195.1 Chiloscyllium plagiosum | reverse complement strand
ACTGCATCAGTCTAAGCTCCCATTCTGTCTATTACTCTGTCTCCTGTAGGTACTCAGGACGTTCCTGACTCAATAGATTTCCCAGCTGCCGGGTGTCCCATCCATCACCACATTGAAAATGGTTAGTCAGCCAGAGAGAGAAAGAGCAGGGAGATCTGGAGCCTTCAATAAATTCTGCAGTGAGGTAAGATCACTCAACATGCATGGAGCAGAGAGCATCCAGTGTTTCCCACTTGCGTCAGCATTGCCCTTCACAGTAACAGGAATATGCTGCGCCTGAAATCTTAATTAATCTCTCTTTTAAAAGAATCCCATTTGCCCGACGTCCCTTTATTTGCAAATAGCCTCCACGAATCAACTTTTTGACAGTTTTGCCTAATACCTTCTGGACTGGGGCAAGGCCAGTTTCGATATTTAACTTGTGGACCAGGCCTGTCCTTTTCCATCGCTATTTTCAAACTAATAGAATTGTGGTGACTTTGCCAAAGTGCTCCCCCACAAACACTTCAGCCCCTTTCTCTCCGTTGTTTCCCGAAGGGAGGTCAGGTTTCATCCCTTTCTCCAGTCAGAACAGTTACATACTGACTGAGACAGTTTTCTTGAACACACTGAACAAATTCCTCCCATCCAAACTGTCAACCTTATGGCAGTCCCAGTCTAGGTTTAGAAATTTAAAATCCCCGACCACTACAACCCTATCATTCTTACAGATATCTGAGATCTCCGACATAGTTGCTGTTCAATTTCCCGCTGACTACTGCGGGCCTGTAGTACCGTCATATCAAACTGATCATCCAACCTTATTTCTTCGTTCTACTAATACAGCTTCACTGGGCGATCTCCGGGAATATCCTCTCTCAGTGCTGCAGTGTTTTCACTGATCAAAATCACCGATCCCCCTCCTCTCTTGCCTCCCCTTCTATCCTTCCTGTAGCATCTGTCCCGGGAACATTGAGCTGCCTGTCCTGCCCCTCCATCAGTTGTGTTTCTGTAATTGCTGTCATATCCCTGTCCGATGTTCCCATCCATGCTGTGCGTTCATCTGTATTACCTGTTAGGCCTTTTACATTAAAGTAAATGCAGCTTAATGGATTAGTTTTCCCTCATTGCCTGCTGCGCTCTTGCCTTGATTGTCGATTGAAATTACTCTCTTGAAATTCTGTCCCAGCCTCAACCTTCAGACTGCAGCCTGAGACCATCCCCCTCACTGTGGACAACGCCCTCACCTTTCATGTCATCTGCAAACCTACTAATGATACCTTCTGCTTTCAAATCCGAGTGATTAATGCCCATAAGGAACAGCAATGGTTCCTGCACCGATCCCTGTCGTACACCCGCTGGGCAAAGGCTTTCAATCACAAAACCAACCCTCTAACAATTTTGGATCCAATTTGGCAACTTGCCTT
>NW_025153100.1:0-1406 GCF_004010195.1 Chiloscyllium plagiosum | reverse complement strand
GTAATCTCTCTGTAACTGCTCTCGGTTGGGGTGGGGTGGGGAATAGATTAATATTACGTATTGCCCTAAGTGTGTTGTCACCGTGGGATTGAGAAGATTAAGTATGAGTGTAAGCTATCTAGTAATGTAAAGGAAGACTGTAAGAGTTTCTTTAGATACCTAAATGGCAAAAGAGAGGCAAAAGTGAACTTTGGGCTGCTGGAGAGATAGTGATGGGGACAAGGAAATGGGCTGAGGACCTGAATAATTACTTGGCATCAGTCTTCACAGTGGAAGACACGTGTAACATCCCAAATGTTCATGGGAGTGAGGGGGCCGAGCTGAGTACGGTGGCTGTCACTAAGGAGAAGATGCTCGAGAAACTAACTGGCCTGAAGGTGGATAAATCCCCTGGAGCAGGTGGGCTATACCCCAGAGTTCTCAGGGGGATAGGTGAAGAGCTAGTGGAGGTGTTAGTGGTGATCCTTGAGGAATCCCTCGTATCAGGGAGGGTCCCAGAGGACTGGAACATTGCTAATGTGACACCCCTGTTTAAAAAGGGAGTAAGGCAAAGACGGAAAATTGTCGACTGATTAGCCTAATCTCGGTGATGGGTAAGATCCTGCAATCCATCGTTAAAGATGAGATTTCTGAATACTTGGTAAAACAGGACAGAGTCAGCATGGTAAATCTACCTGATAAATCTGCTAGAATTCTTTGAGGAAGTAACAAACAGGTTAGACCAAGGAGAGCCAATGGATATTATCTACCTGGACTTCAAGAAGGCCTTTGACAAAGTACCGCACAGGTGGCTACTGAGTAAGATAAGCGCCCATGGTGTTCGAGGCAAGCACGGATGGAAACTTGGCTGTCTGGCAGAAAGCAGAGAGTGGGGATAAAAGGATTGTTCTCAGGATGGTAGCCAGTGACAAGTGTTGTTCCACAAGGCTCAGTGTTAGGACCACAACTTTTTATGAAGGAACTGAGGGCATTCTGGTTACGTTTGCAGATGATTCAAAGATAGGTGGAAGTACAGGTAGCATTGAGGAAGCAGGGAGGCTGCAGAAGGATTTGGACAGGTTAGGAGAGTGGGCAAGTGGCAGATGGAAAGTGTGAGATCATGCACTTTGGTAGGAAGAATAGAGACATGAACAATTTTCTAAATGGGGAGAAAATTCAGAAGTCTGAAGTGCAAAGAGACTTGGTAGTTCTAGTCCAGAATTCTCTCAAGGTAAACTTGCAGGTTGAATCAGAAGTTAAGAGGCAAATGCAATGATGGCATTTATTTTGAGAGTGCTTGAGTATAAAAGTAGAAATGTATTTCTGATGCTCTATAAGGCTCTGGTCAGACCACATTTGGAGTATTGTGCGCATGTTTGGGCCCCATATCTCAGGAAGCGTGTACTGGCCCTGAAGCGTGTTCAGAG
>NW_025153099.1:0-1406 GCF_004010195.1 Chiloscyllium plagiosum | reverse complement strand
GGATAATTATTTGGGGAATATGTGCAGTTTTACGCTTAACAATTGAAACCTTTCCCAAATCAGAAACTGGAGTTTTAGAACAGATGCTGCTTTATTCGACATTATTCTTCAACGATGCTTCAGTCTGATGCTCCAATAATTCCTGATTTACGTCAGTAAAAGCAGCTTCAGATAACGATTGGAATTACAACTGTGGCGTTTTTACACGCTGTTAAGTACAAAGCGCTGATCAGTTGCTCCACTGGAGCCGCCGGCAGCAAGCCCATAGCGTCCTCTAATCATACCTCTGGGACCTTCGACCCGCCTGTTCTACTTTTGCTGCGGTTCTGAAATTAAAGCTAAGGCAGAGGAGGAGGAACTGATATGGACCTGTGACTTCTCGAGCATCAGGTTCAGGAGATGGGACATAGATAAACGTTGTGCAAAATAGTCTTGATTGAAAACTGGGTTTTTGTGGGTCGCTGCGTTGTTTATAGACAATGTTATATTATCGCTGTCACAGGACTTCTCATTCGGTCGACTTCAATTTGGCACAGAATTCGATTCAACGACACTTCACTATCTTCCTTCTGCATGTTCCTACAGATAGCAAGAAATATACTGCACTCATCATCAATATTCAACATTGTTACATCCAAGAACATGTTGCACAGTTTTCATGAATACTGAAGATATCAGAATGTTATGCAAGAGTAAATTGAATTTCAGTTTAAATTGTAAAATGCTAAAAATCCTGAGTAAGATCCAGAATGCCCGAGATTCATGATTATTACCCTGGCCAGAACTCTAGCCCAGGAAAGCGGAAATCTGTCCCTGAATCCCCAATATCCACACGGCCGTTTGCTCCATGTGCCCAGTTGGAAACCTGTGTGAAGGAGCATGCAGTCTGATGAGCGCCTGGGAGAATCCTCCACTGTCTGATATAAAGCTGCAACAGGAGCTGTGTATTCCAGCTGTGAGAGCGGTGCGATAAAGGGGAGGTCCTTGGTATTCCGTGGTGTAGATTCACAAGGTCCTCATCATGTTACTGTTTAAAACCCTCTGTCAGAAACAGCACAGAGAGGAATAGAAGGGGGTCATTTCACCCGTAAGCGCTACTCCCCCATTTGATATCATCATGGCTGACCGAACACGTCAATGTCTTTTCTCAGCCCATCCACATAAACCTGTCGCCCAAAGGCGAAAAGACACTGAATAAACCGAAACACTCTGTGCAACTGTGGGAGGGAAATGTGTTTAGAGACAGTGGGCTTCAGCAACTGGTTTTGTGAATGAGCAGCGTATTCTGGACTGATCATGTTTCAAATGATGCGATTCCCTCAAAACTCACGACAAAGAATGTGAGGAATCTTCTCTGGTCAGTAGCGGGGACAAGAACTCCAGACGATGGAAACTGACGACGAATC
>NW_025153098.1:0-1406 GCF_004010195.1 Chiloscyllium plagiosum | reverse complement strand
ATTTAATAGGAATTAGACAAAGGCATATCAGCCCCCTGGGCGATTGTCATTATATAGTTTAAAGTAGGTAATTATGACCTTACAAAGCTTGATGAATAGCGATGTCCTGTGATAACGTGTGATGGATTACAGAAACTGATTTTCGTAATGTTCATGTTTATGTGTTAATGGGACGAGATTAAGGCAGAAGGGTTCTTCTTTCAGTAAATGGGGGATTCACTTACATATGCTAATATGGAGGGGAGGTAAGACAATGGGAGCGGGAGGCAGTTTAACAGGGTTGTGCCCAGGGCTCTCAGTCTTGTCTGGAAAAGGCAGATTCCTCTGTCTGGGATTACGGGGAAGTCCACATTTTTTCCTGCAATACGTTCTATTTCGAAGGTACAGTCCGCCTCCCCCAACTGAGGTGTTCTGTCTGTGTTGTAAGAGTATAGGCCTTGTACTCTTAGAATACAGCAGTAAGACCTTTGGCAGGAGAATATTTAACCCTTGAGTCGCCAATGCATCCTGAAAGAAAGCAAAGTAAGGAACAGGTCCCTCTGTGGTATTTTAACTTTCTCACCCTGACCAGGAATCTGGTGACCAGAATTGGATGCAATGATTGACTGTGACCTAACTAGAGCTTTGTCAATGGTCAGCATCTTTTCCATGAGTTTGTTATCATTCGCTCTATTAATGAAGCCCAGTATCCTTTACGTTTACTCAAAACACTTTATGTTCTCTCTCCTTTAATGATTTGTACACATTGTCCCCTATTCCTGCTGTCCTACTCCCTGTGTCTGTGCCATTCAAACATATATTCCCTTTCTGCATTGCTTCTCTCAAAATTGTCAACTTACTGTGTGTTCTAAAGAAGAGACATATTCCACTCAAAATATTATCTCTCCCTCCACACATTCTCCCCCCTGGAAAACAGAACAGGACAGCACCGGAATAATCGGCCCACCATGTCTGTGTGGATCATGATGCCATTCCAAACTAATTCCATCTGCCTGTACATGATCTATATCCCTGCCAACCCATGCCCGCTTATGTGTCAGCCCAAATGCCTCTTAAACATTGTGATTGTTTCTGCTTTTACCATCTCTCAGGCAAGTGCATTCTAGTCACTGACCACCTTCTGCATAAGAAACCTGTCTGACACAACTTCCTTTAAACTTGTTCAGATGTTGTTGGAAATGCTCAGCATGTCATGCAGCATCTGTGAAGAAAACTCAGTTAATAATTAGGGTCTGGTCACCCTTCCTCAGATACGTTATCGCTGATTTCTCTTCACAGATGCTGCTAGACCTGGTGAACTTTTCCCGAAAATGTTTTTGTTTCTGGTTTACAGCATCTGCAGTTGTTTTGGTTTTCATTTCCTTTAAACGTTCCCCCTCTCCCCTTAAATCTATGGCCTCTAGAAT
>NW_025153097.1:0-1406 GCF_004010195.1 Chiloscyllium plagiosum | reverse complement strand
AATGCCGTCTAGGTGTGGAACTAGAGGAGATGGTTAGGATATTAACAAATATTTCCCTTCAGAATTTACTGTGGAGAAAGACATGAACAGTTGGGAATATGGGAAATAAATAGTAATGCTTTGGAAAGATTCCACAACAGAGAAGAGACGGTGCTGGAACTCTTCAAACGTATAGAGGTAGCTTAATCCTCAGGAGCTCATTAGTTGGATCCCATGGTATTCTGGCAATCTAGGGGAACTGAACAGAGATTATGTGCGTCATCGACAGCCACAGTGAGGTGCCGTAAGACTGGAGGGTAGCTAATGCTGTTCCATCACTTCCTGCCATTGTAATACTGTCCTTCACGAACAATGCCACATCTCCGCCTCTTTCACCATCTTCCTTGTTCTTACTGAAACATCTAAACCCTGAAACCTGCAACAACATTCCTGCCCCTGCTCCATCTATGTCTCCGAAATGGCCACAGTATTGAAGTCCCAGGTACCAACACATGCTGCAAGTTTACCCACCTTATTCCGGATGTTCCTGGTGTTGAAGTAGATGCACTTCAAACCACCTTCCTGCTTGCCGGTACATTCTTTCGAGCTTGAACTCTTATTTATGACCTCACTGCTCTCAACCTCATGTACAGTGGCTCTACAATTCAGGTTCCAAGCTGAATTACTTTAAACTCTCTCAAACAGCATGAGCAAATTTCCCTCCCAGGATATTGGTACCCCTTGGTTCAGGTGTAAACAATCCCATTTGTAGAAGCCCCACTTACCCCAGAATGAGCCTCAATTATCCAAGTATCTGAGCCCCACCCCCTGCACCATCCCTGTGTTCAACTCCTCTCTCTTCCTATTCCTCGCCTCGCCAGCACGTGGCATGGTTAACAAACCAGAGATAATAACTCTGTTTGTTCGAGCTCTAAGTTTCAACCACAACTCCCTGAATTTCTGCCTTAAATCCCAATCCCTTCTCCTACCTATGTCATTAATGCCTCTGTGGACCATGACTTGGAGCTGCTCCCACTCCCCCCTCAAGGAATCCAAAAACATGATCCAAGACATAACAAATCCTGGCGCCTGGGGGGCAACACACAAACTGTGATTCCACTCTGTTGATATGACATGTCCTTCCCTGCACAAAATGCATGTTTCCTATCACTGATAAGCCCATTTTCTTCCAAATGGGACTAAATTCTATCCCTCAGTATCTTCTCCAGTAATTTCCCTACCACGAATGTCAGGCTCATCGGTCTATAATGATCTGAATTACCCCTGCTACCCTTTTTAAACAAGGGGCAGCATTAGTAGTTCACCAGTCCTCCGGGACCTCACCAGTGTTTAAGGATGCCGCAACTGTTAAGGCTCCAGCTACTTCTGATCTTGCTTCCTGCAGTAACCTTGGATAGATTCCATCC
>NW_025153096.1:0-1406 GCF_004010195.1 Chiloscyllium plagiosum | reverse complement strand
CCAGTCACACACAGTAAGGGACCCAGCACAGATCATCGAGGGCCCCCACCACTCACTGGGCCCCAATCACACACACAGTAAGGGACCCAGCACAGATCCCTGTGGGCCCCCACCACACACTGGGCTCCAATCACACACACAGTAAGCGGCCCAGCACAGATCCCTGTGGGCCCCCACCACACACTGGGCTCCAATCACACACAGTAAGGGACCCAGCACAGATCCCCGTGGGCCCCCACCGCACACTGGGCTCCAATCACACACACAGTAAGGGACCCAGCACAGATCCCCGTGGGCCCCCACCGCACACTGGGCTCCAATCACACACACAGTAAGGGACCCAGCACAGATGCCCGTGGGCCCCCACCACATACTGGGCTCCAGTCACACACACATTAAGGGACCCAGCACAGATCCCTTTTGGCCCCACCACACACTGGGCTCCAATCACACACACAGTAAGGGACCCAGCACAGATCCCCGTGGTCCCCCACCACACACTGGACTCCAGTCACACACACAGTAAGGGACCCAGCACAGATCCCTGTGGGCCCCCACCGCACACTGGGCTCCAATCACACACACAGTAAGGGACACAGCACAGATCCCTGTGGACCCCCACCACACACTGGGCTCCAATCACACACACAGTCAGGGACCCAGCACGGATCCCTGTGGGACCCCACCACACACTGGGCTCCAGTCACACACACAGTAAGGGACCCAGCACGGATCCCTTTGGGACCCCACCGCACACTGGGCCCCAGTCACACACACAGTAAGGGACCCAGCAGGGACCCAGCACAGATCCCTGTGGGCCCCAACCGCACACTGGGCCCCAATCACACACACAGTAATGGACCCAGCACGGATCCCTGTGGGCACCCACCGCACACTGGGCCCCAGTCACACACACAGTAAGGGACCCAGCACAGATCCCTGTGGGACCCCAACACACACAGGGCTCCAGTCACACACACAGTAAGGGACCCAGCACGGATCCCTGTGGGACCCCACCACACACTGTGCTTCAATCACACACACAGTAATGGACCCAGCACAGATCGCTGTGGGCCCCCACCGCACACTGGGCTCCAATCACACACACAGGGACCCAGCACAGATCCCTGTGGGCCCCCACCACACACTGGGCTCCAATCACACACACAGTAAGGGACCCAGCACAGATCCCTGTGGGCCCCCACCGCACACTGGGCCCCGGTCTCACACACACAGTACGGGACCCAGCACAGATCCCTGTGGGCCCCCACCACACACTGGGCCCCAATCACACACACAGAAAGGGACCCAGCACAGATCCCCGTGGGCCCCCACCGCACACTGGGCTCCAATCACACACACAGTAAGCAACACAGCACAGATCCCTGTGGGTCCGCACCGCACAC
>NW_025153095.1:351-1406 GCF_004010195.1 Chiloscyllium plagiosum | reverse complement strand
GTTCTCTGTATTATAGACAGGGACTGCTGTTCACCGTATTATAGACAGGGGCTGCTGTTCCCTGTATTATAGATACGGACTGCTGTTCCCTGTATTATCGACAGGGACTGCTGTTTTCTGTATTATAGACAGGAACTGCTGTTCCCTGTATTCTCGACAGGGACTGCTTTTCCCTGTATTATAGACAGGGACTGCTGTTCCCTGTATTATAGACACGGACTGCTGTTCTCTGTATTATCGACAGGGATTGCTGTTCTCTGTATTATAGACAGGGACTGCTGTTTTCTGTATCATAGACAGGGACTGCTGTTCCCTGTATTATAGACAGGGACTGCTGTTCTCTGTATTATAGACAGGGACTGCTGTTCTCTGTATTATAGACAGGGACTGCTGTTCTCTGTATTACAGACAGGGACTGCTGTTCTCTGCATTTTAGACAGGGACTGCTGTTCCACGTATTATAGACAGGGACTGCTGTTCCCTGTATTATAGACAGGGACTGCTGTTCTCTGTATTATAGACAGGGACTGCTGTTCTCCGTATTATCGACAGGGGCTGCTGTTCCCTGTATTATAGATACGGACTGCTGTTCCCTGTATTATAGACAGGGACTGCTGTTCCCTGTATTATAGACAGGGACTGCTGTTTTCTGTCTTATAGACAGGAACTGCTGTTCCCTGTATTCTCGACAGAGACTGCTGTTCCCTGTATTATAGACAGGGACTGCTGTTCCCTGTATTATAGATACGGACTGCTGTTCCCTGTATAATAGACAGAGACTGCTGTTCCCTGTATTATAGACAGGGACTGCTGTTCCCTGTATTATAGATACGGACTGCTGTTCAAAGTTTTATAGAAAGGGACTGCCGTTCCCTGTATTATAGATACGGACTGCTGTTCCCTGTATTATAGACAGGGATTGCTGTTCCCTGTTTTATAGACAGGTACTGCTGTTCCCTGTATTATAGACAGGGACTGCTGTTCCCTGTATTTTAGAAACGGACTGCTGTTCTCTGTATTATCGACAGGGACTGCTGTTCTCTGTATTATCGACA
>NW_025153095.1:0-285 GCF_004010195.1 Chiloscyllium plagiosum | reverse complement strand
TGCTGTTCCCTGTATTATAGACAGGGACTGCTGTTCCCTGTATTATAGACACGGACTGCTGTTTTCTGTATTATAGACAGGGACTGCTGTTCCTGCATTATAGACAGGGACTGCTGTTCCCTGTATTATAGACAGGGACTGCTGTTCCCTGCATTATAGACAGGGACAGCTGTTCCCTGCCTTATAGACAGGGACTGTTGTTCCCTGTATTATAGACAGGGACTGCTGTTCCCTGTATTATAGACAGGGACAGTTGTTCTCTGTATTGTAGACAGGGGCTGCTGT
>NW_025153094.1:0-1406 GCF_004010195.1 Chiloscyllium plagiosum | reverse complement strand
TCCAGGTTTGAGGGTCTGGAATATATTGTCTGAGTGTGAGGGACAGGCTGGATTAATCCAGGGGTTAGGGTCTGGAACAGAATGCCTGAGAGTGTGGGGAAGGCCAGGTCAATCCAGGTGTTAGTGTCTGGAATACAGTGCCTGAGAGTATGGGATAGGCCGGATCAATCCAGGGGTTAGGCTCTAGAACACAGTGCCTCAGAGTGTGCGGGAGGCTGGATTAATTACGTATGAGGGTCTGGAACACAGTGCCTTAGAGATTGGGATAGGCCGGATTAATCCAGGGGTGAGGGTCTGGAACACAGTGCCTGAGAGTGTGGGATAGGCCGGATTAATCCACGGGTTAGGTTCTGGAACACACCGCCTGAGAATGTCGGGGAGGCTGGATTAATCCAGAGGTTAGGGTGTGGAACAAAGTGCCTGAGAGCGTGGGATAGACCAGATTAATTCATGGATTTAGGGTCTGGAACGCAGTGCCTGAGAGAGTGGGATAGGCCAGATTAATCCAGGGGTTAGAATCTGGAACATAGTGTCTGATTGGCCAGGTCAGTCCAGGGGTTAGTGTCTGGAACACAGTGTCACAGTGTGTGGGATAGGCTGAATTAATCCAGGGTTTAGGGTCTGCAACACAGTGGCTGAGACTGTGGGGGAGACTGTGGGATTGGCCAGGTCAATCCAGGGGTTAGTGTCTGGAACACAGTGCCTGATAGTGTGGGATAGGCCGGAATAATCCAGGCGTTGGTGTCTGGAAAACAGTGCCTGAGAATGTGGGATAGGCCGGATTCATCCAGGGATTATGTCTGGAACACAGTGCCTGAGAATGTGGGGAGGCCAGATTAATCCAGGGGTTAGGGTCTGGAACACAGTGCCTGAGTGCTTGGGATAGGCCGGATTAATCCAGGGGTTAGGGTCTGGAACACAGTGTCTGAGAGTGTGAAATAGGCCGGTCAATCCAGGGGTTAGTGTCTGGAACACAGTGCCTGAGAGATTGGGATAGGCCGGATTAATCCAGGGGTTAGTGTCTGGAAAACAGTGCCTGAGAATGTGGGATAGGCCGGATTCATCCAGGGATTATGTCTGGAACACAGTGCCTGAGAGTGTGGGGAGGCCAGACTAATCCAGGGGTTAGAGTCTGGAACACAGTGCCTGAGTGCTTGGGATAGGCTGGATTACTCCAGGGGTTAGGGTCTGGAACACAGTGCCTGAGTGCGTGGGATAGGCCGGATTATTCCAGGGGTTAGGGTCTGGAACGCAGTGCCTGAGAGTGCGGGATAGGGCTGATTAATCCTGGGGTTTTGGTCTGGAATACAGTATCTGAGATTGTGGGATGGGCCAGATTAATGCAGGGTTTAGGGTCTGAAAGAGAGCGCCTCAGAGACAGGGATAGGCCAGATTAATCCAGGGGT
>NW_025153093.1:0-1406 GCF_004010195.1 Chiloscyllium plagiosum | reverse complement strand
TAACAATAAAAGAGATAAGCAGAGCGACAGAGTGAGCAATAAAAATGGAGACAACAGATGAGAGAAAGACAGACTGTGGGAGGAACGAGAGTGATAGAGTGAGAGAGAAATAGAAGTAGAGTGAGAACATGAGAACAAGACAGAAATAAACTTAGAAACAGAAAGAGACTTCGGGAATCTTTGCCGATATTCACAATCCGAGTTTTCCTGCTCTTTTCCAGTTATCACGTTGCAGGATTCGGCGTCTCACTTGTCTCTTAATGTGGGGCTGTTGGAATCAATTTCCATGAAACTCGGATTGTAAACGGTGTCAGATTCGCTCTGCCCACTGTCCTTTTCCGGCTGGGAGGAGCCGTCGAGAAGAAGAAAGGAGTATTATTCCTACTTCTTGGGTTCCCGGCTGTGTCTGCAATCGGGCCATCACCTTGCCATGGACTTATTTAATCCTCAAAGGTTAGCCGCCACCACATTGGGGCGTGTGGGTGGGCCTTTTCGAAAGGCTGGACTTCACAGTGAAAAACACTAAACGCTGTCCAAGGAGATGATGGCTGAGCCTGATCCCAACCATCACTCCACACAGCGCTACTGGTCCCGGTAATTCCCCATTCCCCAGCAGTTCGACGAATGACATTGCCTTCTCTGTTATTTTCAAAATGCAGCTTGCTGTTCGTTTTCCCTTCGAGAGAAAGGAAGGCAAAGACAATGGCAGGGAAAGAGATATATCCACAAACACACATACACCCACATAGAGAGGGACTCGACAACACGTTCCATAGGAGCGCAAATAGACCAATCGGCCCCTCACACCTTTTCCGCGCCTCAACATGAACATGACTGGTGCTCTCCTTGATGGCCAGGCAAACAAACAGACAGACTGATAGACAGACAGAGAGAAACACACACTGACAGAGAGAGAGAGACCCAGAACTACAAAAACTAGGACCCGGTGTCATCTCATTGCCGCCCCAATCTGCTGGTAAATGATCCTCGACCTCAATGTCATATTCCCACTTGATGCCTTTAAAATAATACAAAAATCTTTATTTTTCTTGAAATATTGTGGCGCCAACAATGATATCTGTAACATTCCAGTCTCACTCGTGTGTGTTGTCAGACCCTGGAGTTCAGGCAGCTCCCTTCTGTATAGGTAGGAAAAATTAAATTAGATATACGCATGTAGGTTGGGGAACAAAGCAAGTGAGAGCGAGAGGTTTGTCAGAAGATCTGTGGAGCAGCTTAGAGGATTATTTTCTGGGTGTGGTTGTCGATTCCCAATTGCACGCATCCTCACTCTGTTCTACTCCAAAAATAAACAATTTCAGAGTCAAAAACATTTCACGCACATCTGTTTGGGAAGAATAATGTTGCAAGTTCCCGCCCTCCAAATCCCGTTCGCTGATACTCGT
>NW_025153092.1:0-1406 GCF_004010195.1 Chiloscyllium plagiosum | reverse complement strand
ACATCACACAGTGGGACACACACTGTCTGATATACCCCACATCACACAATGAGGCACACACTGTCCGATATACCCCACATCACACAGTGAGACACACACTGTCCGATATACACCACATCACACAGTGAGACACGCACTGTCTGATATACCCCACATCACACAGTGAGACACACACTGTCTGATATACCCCACATCACACAGTGAGACACACACTGTCCGATATACACCACATCACACAGTGAGACACATACTGTCTGATATATCCCACATCACACAGTGAGACACACACTGTCCGATATACACCACATCACACAGTGAGACACACACAATCCGATATACCCCACATCACACAGTGATACACGCACTGTCCGATATAACCCACATCACACAGAGAGACACGCACTGTCCGATATACACCACATCACACAGTGAGGCACGCACTGTCCGATATACCCCACATCACACAATGAGACACGCACTGTCTGATATACCCCATATCACACAGTGAGACACGCACTGTCTGATATACCCCACCTCACAAAGTGAGAGACACACTGTCCGCTAAACCCCACATCACACAGTGAGACACACACTGTCCGATATACCCCACATCACACAGTGAGACACGCACTGTCCGATATAAATCACATCACACAGTGAGACACGCACTGTCCGATATACCCCACACCACACAGTGAGACACACACTGTCTGATATAGCCCACATCACACAGTGAGACACAAACTGTCCGATATAAACCACATCATACAGTGAGACACACACTGTCCGATATACCCCACATCACACAGTGAGACACACACTGTCCGATATACACCACATCACACAGTGAGCGACGCACTGTCTGATATACCCCACATCACACAGTGAGACACACATTGTCTGATATCCCCCACATCACACAGTGAGGCACACACTGTCTGCTATACCCCACATCACACAGTGAGACACACACTGTCCGATATAAATCACATCACACAGTGAGACACACACTGTCTGATATAGCCCACATCACACAGTGAGACACAAACTGTCTGATATACCCCACATTACACAATGAGGCACACACTGTCCGATATACCCCACATCACACGGTGAGACACACACTGTCCGATATACACCACATCACACAGTGAGACACGCACTGTCTGATATACCCCACATCACACAGTGAGACACACACTGTCTGATATACCCCACATCACACAGTGAGACACGCACTGTCCGATATAGCCCACATCACACAGTGAGACACGCACTGTCTGATATAGCCCACATCACACAGTGAGACACGCACTGACCGATATACCACACATCACACAGTGAGAAACACACTGTCTGATATACCCCACATTACACAGTGAGACACGCACTGTCCGATATACACC
>NW_025153091.1:0-1406 GCF_004010195.1 Chiloscyllium plagiosum | reverse complement strand
GGGGTGGTGGACACAGTCCTCCATGCTGGGAGGGTAACTGCTCCTGTTTTACAGATCAATGCACTCGGGCGGTGCACACAGTCCTGCATGCTGGGAGGGTATCTGCTCCTGGTTTAAATCAATGTACTGTGGTGGGGTGCACAGTCCTACATGCTGGGAGGGTAACTGCTCCTGGTTTCCAGATCACTGCACTGGGGTGGGGTACTCAGTCCTATATGCTGGGATGGTAACTGCTCCTGGTTTACAGATCAAAGCACTCTGGTGGTGTACACAGCTCTACATGCTGGGAGGGTAGCTGCTGCAGGGTTGTAGATCAATGTACTGTGGTGGTGTTCGCAGTCCTACATGCTGGGAGGGTAACTGCTCCTGGTTTACAGATCAATGCACTGGGGTGGGGTGCATAGTCCTACATGCTGGGAGGGTAACCGCTCCTGGTTTACAGATCAATGCCCTGTGGTGGGGTACATAGTCCTACATGCTGGGAGGGTATCTGCTCCTGGTTTACAGATCAGTGCACTGTGGTGGGGTACATAGTCCTGCATGCTGGGAGGAGAACTGCTCCTGGTGTACAGATCAATGCACCTGGGTGGTGTATACAGCTCTACATGCTGAGAGGGTAACTGCTCCTGGTTTACAAAACAATGCACTGGGGTGGTGAACACAGCTCTGAATGCTGGGAGGGTAACTGCTCCATGTGCACAGATCACTGCACTGGGCGGTGTACACAGCTCTGCATGCTGGGAGGGTAACTGCTACATGTGTACAGATCAATGCACTTGGGTGGTGTATACAGCTCAACATGCTGGGAGGGTAACTGCTCCTGGTTTACAGACCAATGCACTGGGGTAGTGTACACAGTACTACATTCTTAGAGCGTAAATGCTCCTCGTTTACCGATCAATGCACTCGGGTGGTGTACGCAGTCCTGCTTGCTGGGAGGGTAACTGCTCCAGGTTACCCTCCCAGATTAATAGACTGGGATAGAGTACACAGTACTACATGCTGGGAGAGTATCTGCTCCTGGTTTAACGATCAATGCACTGGGGTGGGGTACACATGCTGGGAGGGTGGTGTACACAGTCCTGCATGCTGGGAGGGTAACTGCTCCTGGTTTACAGATTAATAGACTGGGATAGTGTACACAGTCCTACATGCTGGGAGGGTAACTGCTCCAGGTTTACAGATTTATAGACTGGGATGGTCTACACAGTCCTACATTCTGGGAGGGTAAATGCTCCTCGTTTACAGATCAATGCACTCGGGTGGTGCACACAGTCCTGCATGCTGGGAGAGTACCTGCTCCTGGTTTACACATCAATGCACTGGAAGGGGTATGCAGTCCTACATGCTGGGAGTGTAACTGCTCCTCGTTACCAGATCAATGGACTGTGGTGGTGTACACAGCT
>NW_025153090.1:0-1406 GCF_004010195.1 Chiloscyllium plagiosum | reverse complement strand
GGATAGGTGGGAAGAAAGATGGACAGATAGGACAGTTCAAGAGGGAGGTGCCGAGTTAGAGGGTTGGATCTGGGATAAGGTGGGGGAGGGGCGATGAGGAAACTGGTGAAAATCGACATTGATTCCCTATGGTTGGAGAGTCTCAAGGCAGAAGATGAGGCGTTCTTCCTCCAAACATCAGGTGGCTAGAATTTGGCGGTGGCGGAGGCCCAGAATTTGCATGTCCTTGGCGGAGTGGGAGGGGGAGTTGAAGTGTTCAGCCACTGGGCAATGGGATTGATTGGTGTGTGTGTCCCGGCGATGTTCTCTGAAACATTCTGCAAGTTGGTATCCTGTCTTCCCAATGTAGATGAGACCACATCGAGAGCAATGGACACAGTAGGTGATGTGTGGAGGTGCAGGAAAATCTCTGCTGCATGTGGAAGAATCCTTTGGGGCCCTGGATGGAGGTGAGGGGGGAGGTGTGGGCACAGGAGGAAGAACATCTCATCTTCCACCTTGGGACCCTTGGGACACAGGATCAACATCGATTTCACCAGTTTCCTCATCTCCCCTCCCCGCACCTTATCCCAGATCCAGCCTTCCAACTTGGCACCGCCCTCTTGAACCACCCTACCTGTCCATCTTTCTTCCCACTTATCTGCTCCACCCCCTCTCCAACATATCACCATCACCCCCATGTTCATCTACCTATCGCATTCATAGCTACAATACCCCCTGTCCCACCCACCTTCCATTTATCTTGCAGCCCCCTTGGGCCACCGCCCACATTCCTGATGAAGGGCTTATGCGTGAAATGTCAACTCTCCTGCTCCTCGGATGTTGCTGGACTGGCTGTGCTTTTCCAGCACCACACTTTTTGACAATGATGGAATATAAGACCTTTATATCTTCATGCCACATGCTATTACACAGTAATAGTACAATGAGCATGTCTCTTAAAGATACTTACATATTGACTGTGTGACATAACAAAACTTAGATTAGATTAGATTACAGATTAGATTAGATTAGATTAGATTACAGTGTGGAAACAGGCCCTTCGGCCCAACAAGTCCACACTGACCCGCCGAAGCGAAACCCACCCATACCCCTACATTTACCCCTTACCTAACACTACGGGTAATTTAGTATGGCCAATTCACCTAACCCTGCACATCTTTGGATGGTGGGAGGAAACCGGAGCACCCGGAGGAAACCCACGCAGACACGGGGAGGACGTGCAAACTCCAGACAGTCAGTCGCCTGAGGCGGGAATTGAACCCGGGTCTCTGGCACTGTGAGGCAGCAGTGCTAACCACTGTGCCACCGTGCCGCCCACCTTTTTTCAAAATTAAAAACCTATTTTAACAGATTTGCAAGGTTGAGCACAGGCTGTCAATTCAATAATAATAGACTGGCAAAAC
>NW_025153089.1:0-1406 GCF_004010195.1 Chiloscyllium plagiosum | reverse complement strand
CCTGGGCACATTGTGTGCTGACATATACCTGGGCATGGATTGTAATAGCACACACCTGGGCACATTGTGTGCTGACATATACCAGGGCATGGTCTGTAATAGCACACACCTGGGCACAGTCTGTACTGACATATACCTGGTTATGGTCTGTAATAATATACACCTGGGCACAGTCTGTACTGAAATACACAAGGTCATGGTCTGTAATAGCACACACCTGGGCATAGTCTGTACTGACATATACCTGGGCATGGTTTGTAGTAGCACACACCTGGGCACAGTCTGTACTGACACATACCTGGGCATGGTCTGTAATAGCACACACCTGGGCACAGTCTGTACTGACATATACCTGGTTATGGTCTGTAATAGCACACACCTGGGCACATTGTGTGCTGACATGTACCTGGGTATGGTCTGTAATAGCACACAACTGGGCACAGTCTGTACTGACATATACTTGGGCATGGTCTGTAGTAGCACACACCTGGGCACAGTCTGTACTGACACATACCTGGGCATGGTCTGTAATAGCACACACCTGGGCACAGTCTGTACTGACACATACCTGGGCATGGTCTGTAATAGCACACACCTGGGCACAGTCTGTACTTACATATACTTGGGCCTGGTCTGAAATACCACACACCTGGGCACAATCTGAAAGGACATATACCTGGACATGGATTGTAATAGCATACACCTGGGCACAGTCTGTTCTGACATATACCTTGGCATGGTCTGTAATTGCAGCCACCTGGGCACAGTCTGTACTGACATATACATGGGCATGGTCTGTAATAGTGCACACCTGGGCACAGTCTGTACTGACAAATAACTGGGCATGGACTAAAAGAGCACACACCTGGGCACAGTCTGTATTGACATAGACCTGGGCATGATCTGTAATAGCACACACCTGGGCACAGTCTATACTGACATATACCTGGGCATGGATTATAATAGCACACACCTGGGCACAGTCTATACTGCCTGGGCATAGTATGTAATAGCATACACCTGGGCACAGTCTGTACTGACATATATCTGGGCATGGTCTCTAATAGCACACACCTGGGCACGGTCTGCACTGACATATACCTGGGCATGGGCTGTAATACTACACCCCTGGGCACAGTCTGTACTGACATATACCTGGGCATGGATTGTAATAGCACACGCCTGGGCACAGTCTGCACTGACATATATCTGGGCATGGTCTGTAATAGCACACATCTGGGCACAGTCTGTACTGACACATACATGGGCATGGTCTGTAATAGCACACACCTGGGCATAGTCTGTACTGACATATATCTGGGCATGGTCTGTAATAGCACACACCTGGGCACAGTTGCACTGACATATATCCTGGCATGGTCTGTAATAGCACACATCTGGGCACT
>NW_025153088.1:0-1406 GCF_004010195.1 Chiloscyllium plagiosum | reverse complement strand
ACAACGTTGCTGCATAAATATATGTTTGGTGGGTAGGTTCTGATAATTTGGATTAGATTCCCTACAGTGTGGAAACAAGGCCTTCGGCCCAACCAGTCCACACAGACCCTCCAAAGATTAAACCACCCAGATTCATTTCCCCACATTTACCCCTGACTAATATCATGTGATCATTTGCTACAATTTCTCTCATCGAAACAGCTCATAGTTGGCTGTTTGTTTGTGACATTAGTTTGGGGTCTGTTGAATTGTAACTGAGCAGCGAGACCGTGTATTTAATAGAGGAATATTTTCTGATGAACTATTCTACTTACTTTCATCAGAAGCCTCTAAAGGATTCATTTTGATGGACACCTACAGAGGGTTCCAAGCTAACAGGAATTACCTCTCAGGAAATTCCATTTCCCCAGACAGTTCCTTTGGATTGTGCTACGATGGGGAATCTGCAGGTTCCCAGCTCAACTCTCTCCCTGCACTGGGATACAGACTCTCTGTCAGGATGTGATGGAATACTCCACACTTGCCTGGATGGGTGCAGCTCCGACAGCACTCATGTAGATCACGACCATCCAGGACAAAGCAGCCTGTTGATTGGCACCACACCCACTCCGTCCACCACCGATACCGGGTAGCAGCAGGGTGTAGCATCTGCAAGAAACACTGCAGAAATTCATCAAAGATCCTCGGGCAGCACCTTCCAAGCCCATGACCACTTCTATCCAAAATGCCAATGGCAGCAGATGTATGGGAACATGACTCCTGCAAGTTCCCATTTGAGGCTCTCACCATCCTGACTTGGAATTATATTGTAGTCCCTTCACTGTCACTGTCAAAATCCTAGAATTCCCTCCTGAACAACATTGTGGGTGTGTCTACCGCACATGGACTGCAGCAGTTCAAGAAATAGCTCATCTCAACGAGTGGGAGATAAATGCTGGGCCTAGACAGTGATGGTCACCTTCCCACAAGTGAATTTTATATCATTTCATGGTCTGGAAACAGGAGGACCCTGGTTTGAATTTTACTGAGGAGTTTCAGTTATTCATAACGCACAAAATTCATGGAACCAGTTGTTTACTGCATTTGTAATGACACGGTGGTAAACCCTTCTGCTCATTAAACCAAATCCCCAGGAAAGCTCACTTCATCTCGTAATCTGTTAAAGTACGAGTGGCAGAGAACTCCCAAATTCTACTATTCAAAGAAAAAAATATCAATTTATTCTCTAACTCTATAAGTGAACATTAAACAACAACTATTTACAACTCTCAGCCTCCTGTCTCTTCAATGTTTGTTATCTCCCTCCCACTCAATAACAATGTTGTTCCAATAAAAGCCCCTGTTAAAATTCCATTAAGTTAATTTTCAAATACAGACAGTGGCTGTCGTCCCTGGTGTCTGTCTTC
>NW_025153087.1:0-1406 GCF_004010195.1 Chiloscyllium plagiosum | reverse complement strand
TTCCCAGTTGATTATATTGTTACTCTGTCTGTCCCTATTCCCAGTTCATTATATTGTCACTCTGCCCCTCATCCCAGTTCATTATATAGTCAGTGTGTCTGTACCTATCCCTAGTTCATTATATTGTCACTCTCTGTCTGTCCCTATTCCCAGTTCATTATACTGTCACTCTGTCTGTCCCTATTCCCAGTTCATTATATTGTCACTCTGTCCCTATTCTCAGATCATTATATTGTCACTGTGTCTGTCCCTATTCCCAATTCATTGTATTGTCACCTTGTCCCTATTTCCAGTTGATTATAGCGTCACTTTATCCCTATTCCCAGTTCATTACGTTGTCACTCTGACTGTCCCTTTTCCCAGTTGATTATATTGTCACTCTGTCCCTATTCCCAGTTCATTATGTTGTCACTCTGTCTGTCCCTATTCCCCGTTCAGTACATTGTCACTCTGTCTGTCCCTAAACCCAGTTCATTATATTGTCACTCTGTCTGTCCCTATTCCTATTTCATTATATTGTCACTCTGTCTGTCCCTATTCCCAGTTCATTATATTGTCACTCTGTCTGTCCCTATTCCCCGTTCAGTACATTGTCACTCTGTCTGTCCCTATTCCCAGTTCATTATATTGTCACTCTGTCCCTATTCCCCGTTCATTACATTGTCACTCTGTCTGTCCCTATTCCCAGTTCATTACATTGTCACTCTGTCTGTCCCTATTCCCAGTTCATTATACTGTCACTCTGTCTGTCCCTACTCCCAGTTCATTATATTGTCACTCTGTCTGTCCATATTTGCAGTTCATTTTATTGTCACTCTGTCTGGTCCTATTCCTAGTACATTATATTGTCACTCTGCCCATCGTCCCAGTTCATATTATTGTTACTCTGTCTGTCCCTATTCCCAATTCATTATATTGTCACTCTGTCTGTCCTTATTCCCAGTTAATTTTATTGTCACTCTGTCCCTCTTCCCAGTCCATTATATTGTCACTCTGTCTGTCCCTATTCGCAGTTCATTATATTGTCATTGTCTGTCCCTATTCCCAGTTCATTATGTTGTCTCTTTGTGTATTCCTATTCCCAGTTCATTTTATTGTCACTCTGTCCCGATTCCCAGATCATTATATTGTCACTCTCTCTGTCCCTATTCCGAGTTCATTATATTGTCACTCTGTCTGTCCCTATTCCCAGTTCATTATATTGTCACTCTGTCCCTATTCCCAGTTCATTGTATTGTCACTCTGTCTGTCCCTATTCGCAGTTCATTATATTGTCCCTCTCTTTCCCTGTTCCCAGTTCATTATACTGTCACTCTGTCTGTCCGTATTCCCAGTTCATTTTATTGTCACTCTGGCTGACCTTATTCCCAGTTCATTATAAAGTCACTCTGTCTGTCCCTATTCCC
>NW_025153086.1:0-1406 GCF_004010195.1 Chiloscyllium plagiosum | reverse complement strand
TTATTAAAGGCAATATTAACTGATGGAGAAATTTAGTTTGTCCTCTCCAGTGATTGACAAAATGAAAGGAGATCGCAGTGAAGCTTAGAAAGTTCACACAGAGAGACGGACTGACACAGAGGCATGGAGAAGTGTTGCCAGGCAAGGTTAGGGATAATCCCAAGATGTTGTCCACGTGTATCAATCGGAACAGAATAACCAGGAAATAATTAGGGAAAATTCGAGACCAAGGGAGCACTCTGTGTGTGAAGCTGGAGAACATTGATCGATGGCTACATGAGAGCTCCATATCTGTTTTACTTGGGAGATTGAGGATGCATGGACAGAATTCAAGAAGATGGATTGGGAAGCTCTTGAACATACTGATACAAGATGCGAACAGGGATCAGAGGCTTTGGCTGGTATAAAATTGCACTGATTGCCAGGTCTGGGTGAGTTGTAAAACAGGCTGCTATTGGAGACAAAGTACAAAAGACCCTGAGTCAAATACTTAAGTTAAATCTGGCCAGAGGGACGTTGGAGATGCCAGATGACTGAGGACAACTAATGTGGTCCCACTTTATGGGAAGAGTGGCGGAAATAGACCGGGGAGTTGTAGACCAGTCAGTAGTAGATCAGAGTTAGGCCAAGTATTGGAGAAAATTGATCTTCATTTCGAGAGGCAAGGATTGATCAGGGATAGTCAGCATGTCATCATCAGGGGAAGCCATTCCAAAGGAAATTTATTGTATAGTTTCGAGGATGTTGTTTATATGGTTTTTCAACAAGGCCATTGACAAAGCCAGTTATGGGAAACTGATATATTTAAAAAGTCATGATATCAAGGGTAACTTAATGAGTTACATTAAACATTGTCTTAGTGGCAAGAAACAGATGGTGGTGGCGGAAGGCTGTTTGTGTGACTGGAGACCAGTGTCTGCTGGTGTACCACAGGGATCAGTGTTCTGTCCCTTATTATTTGTGGCATTCATAAATGATCTAGATGTGAATGTGTAGGGGTGTGGGGGAGTGTGATAATTAAGTTTGTGTTTGACACAAAGATTGGCCGGATGGTTGGCAGTGAGGAGGAAGGCCTTATGTTACAGATGGAATGGTCAGATGGAAAGTAACCCTGATAACTATGAGGTGATGTACTTTGGAAGGAGGAACCAAAAATAGGGGTATGCAATGAAAGGCAGCTCACTGGGAAACTCAGAGGGTGTTTCTCCATAGATCCCTGAATGTGACTGCACAGGCTAACAAGTTAGGGAAAAACTAAGGACTGCAGATGTTTGAGATCAGAATCACGAAGTGTAGTTCTGAAAAAGCAGCCGGTCAGGCAACATCCAAGGAGCAGGAGAGTCGACGTTTTGAGCATAAGTTTTCATTAAGGTATAATGGCCACATTCCTGATGAAGAGCTTATTC
>NW_025153085.1:0-1406 GCF_004010195.1 Chiloscyllium plagiosum | reverse complement strand
TACTGCTCATCATATAGTACTGCTCACCATACAGTACTGCTCATCATACAGTACTGCTCATCATACAGTACCGCTCGTCATACAGTACTGCTCATCATATAGTTCTGCTTACCATACATTACTGCTCATCATACAGTACTGCTCATAATACAGTACCGCTCGTCATACAGTAGTGCTCATCATATAGTACTGTTCACAATACAATACTGTGCATCGTACAGTACTGTTCATTATACAATACTGCTTACGATACAGTACTGCTCACTATACAGTCCTGCTCATCATACAGTATTGTTCACAATACAATACTGCTCATCATACAGCACTGCTCATCATACAGTATTGTTCACAATACAATACTGCTCACCATACAGTACTGCTCACCATACAGTACTGTTCGTCATACAGTACTGATCGTCATACAGTACTGCTTATTATACAGTACTGCTCACCATACAGTACTGCTCATCATACAGTACTGTTCGTCATACAGTACTGCTCACCATACATTACTGCTCATTATACAGTACTGCTCACCATACAGTACTGCTCACCATACAGTACTGCTCATTGTACAGTACTGCTCACCATACAGTACTGCTCATCATACGGTACTGTTCGTCATACAGTACTGTTCGTCATACAGTACTGCTCACCATACAGTACTGTTCACAATACAATACTGCTCACCAGACAGTACTGCTCATCATACAGTACTGCTCATCATACAGTACTGTTCGTCATACAGTACTGCTCACCATACAGTACTGTTCACAATACAATACTGCTCACCATACAGTACTGCTCATTATACAGTACTGCTCATCATACAATACTGTTTGTCATACAGTACTGCTCACCATACAGTACTGCTCATTATACAGTACTGCTCATCATACAGTACTGTTCGTCATACAGTACTGCTCACCATACAGTACTGCTCACCATACAGTACTGCTCATTATACTGTACTGCTCACCATACAGTACTGCTCATCATACAGTACTGCTTACCATACAGTACTGCTCATCATACAGTACTGCTCATCATACAGTACCGCTCGTCATACAGTACTGCTCATCATATAGTACTGTTCACAATACAATACTGTGCATCGTACAGTACTGTTCATTATACAATACTGCTTACTATGCAGTACTGCTCACCATACAGTCCTGCTCATCATACAGTATTGTTCACAATACAATACTGCTCATCGTACAGTACTGCTCACCATACAGTACTGTTCATCGTACAGTATTGTTCACAATACAATACTGCTCATCATACTGTACTGCTCATCATACAGTATTGTTCACAATACAAGACTGCTCATCATACAGTACTGCTCACCATACAGTACTGTTCGTCAGACAGTACTGCTCATCCTACAATACTGTTCACAA
>NW_025153084.1:0-1406 GCF_004010195.1 Chiloscyllium plagiosum | reverse complement strand
GATTCAATACCTGTCACTGACTGAGTCTCTATCCCTGTCACTGACTGAGATTCAATTCCATTCACTGACTGAGGCTCAATCCCTGTCACTGACTGAGGTTCAAGCCCTGTCACTAACAGATATTCAGTCCCTATCACTGACTGAGATTCAATCCCAGTCACTAAGTGAGATACAATCCCTGTCACGGACTTAGGTTTAGTCCCTGTCACTGACTGAGGTTCAATCCCTGTCACTGACAGAGATTCACTTCCTGTCACTGATTGAGATTTAATCCCTGTCACTGAATGAGGGTCAATCTCTGTCACTATTTGAGGCTCAATCCCTGTCAATGACTGAGATTCAATCCCTGTCACAGACTGAGATTCAATCCCTGTCACTGACTGAATCTCTAGCCCTGTCACTGATTGATCTTCAATTCCTGTCACTGATTGAGATGCAATCCCTGTCACTGACAGAGGTTTAATGCTTGTCACTGACTGAGATTCAATCCTTGTCACTGAATGAGATTCATTCCCTGTCACTAAATGAGATTCAATCCCTGTCACTGACTGAGATTCAATCCCTGTCACTAACAGATTCAATCCCTGTCACTGACTGAGGTTCAATCCCTGTAACTGACTAATGGTCAATCCCTGTCACTGATTGAGATTCAATTCCAGTCATTGACTATGGGTCAATCCCTGTCACTGACTGAGGTTCAATTCCTGTCACTGACTGAGATTCAATCCCTGTCACTGACTGAGGGACAATCCCTGTCACAGACTGAGGCTCAATCCCTATCACTGACTGAATTTCAATCACTGTCACTGACTGATGGTCAATTGCTGTCACTGATTGTGATTCAATTCCTGTCACAGACTGAGGTTCAATCCCAGTCACTGATTGAGGTTCAATTCCTGTCACTGACTGAGATTCAATTCCTGTCACTGACTGAGTTTCAATCCCTGTCACTGAATGAGACTAAATCCCTGTTACTGATTGAGAGTCAATCCCTGTCACTGACTAAGATTCAATGCCTGTCACTGCATGAGATTAAATTCCTGTCACTGACTGAGATTCAATCCCTGTCACTGAATGAGATTCAAACCATGTTACTGATTGAGGGTCAATCCCAGTCACTGACTAAGATTCAATACCTGTCACTGACTGAGGGTCAATCCCTGTCACTGAATGAATCTCTATCCCTGTCACTGACTGTGATTGAATCTCTGTCCCTGATTGGGATTCAATCCCTCTCACAGACTGAGGTTCAATCCCTGTCAATAACTGAGATTCAATTCCTGCCACTGACTGAGACTTAATCCCTGTCACTGACTGAGGTTCAAATCCTGTCACTGACTGAGGCTCAATTACTGTTATTGATAAGGCTCAAACCCTGTCACTGACTGAGGTTCAATCCCAGTCAC
>NW_025153083.1:0-1405 GCF_004010195.1 Chiloscyllium plagiosum | reverse complement strand
ATTGAATGAATGCCTTAAGCTCGAGCTATTGAATTAACGAGATAAGCTTTACTCATTGAATTAACACGTACAGTTTGTTTCAGTGAATGTATGAGTGCAGTTTGAAACAATGAATAAATGAATGAATTCAGATTGTTTTAGTAAGAAAATGAGTGCAGTTTGATTCTTTTAATGTAGGATTTACTAATGTTTCATTCAATCCATAAAAACTTTTCATTCATTGAACGTACGATTGAAAATTTATTTATTGAATGAATGAATGCAGTTTGTTACATTTAAAGACTGCATTAGGCTCGAGAAATTGAATTAACGAGAAAAGCTCTGCTACATGGAGTAACACTCGCAGTTTGTCAGTGCATGTATGAGTGCAGTTTGAAAAAAAGAATGGATGAATGATTGCCGTTTGTTTTAGTATGTAAATGAGTGCAGTTTGATTCCTTTAATGTAGGATTTACGTTTGATTCATTCAATCCATAAATAATTTCATTCATTGAACGTACGATTGAAGTTTTTTTTTAATGAATGAATGAATGCAGTTAGTTTCATTGAATGACTGCATTAGGGTCGAGAGATTGAATTAACGAGATAAGCTCTGCTACATGAAGCAACACTCGCAGTTTGTTTCATTGAATCTTTGAGTGCAGTTTGATTCTTTGGATGAATGCAGTTGAACTCAATGAATGACTGTGTAAAGTTTGTTTCTTTACATCAATGAAAACGATTGATTTATTGAATGTACGATTGCAGTTTGATTGAATAAATGAATGAATGTACTTTGTTTCTTTGAATGAAAGCCTTATGCTCGAGATATTGTATTAACGAGATAAGCTTTAATCATTGAATTAACACGTACAGTTTGTTTCAGTGAAAGTATGGGTGCAGTTTGAAACAATGAATGAATGAATGAATGCAGTTTGTTTTAGTAAGTAAATGAGTGCAGTTAGTTTGTTTCATTGAATGACTGCATTAGGCTCGAGACATTGCATTAACGAGATAAGCTCTGCTACATGAAGTAACACTCGCAGTTTGTTTCATTGATTCTTTGAGTGCAGTTTGATTCATTGGATGAATGCAGTTGAACTCAATGAATGACTGTGTTAAGTTTGTTTCTTTAAATCAATGAAAACGATTGATTTATTGAATGTACGATTGCAGTTTGATTGAATAACGGAATGAATGTACTTTGTTTCTTTGAATGAAAGGCTTATGCTCGAGATATTGAATTAACGAGATAAGCTTTAATCATTGAATTAACACGTACAGTTTGTTTCAGTGAATGTATGAGTGCAGTTTGAAACAAAGAATGAATGAATGAATGCGGTTTGTTTTAGTAAGTAAATGAGTGCAGTTTGATTCCTTTAATGTAGGATTTACGTTTGTTTCAGTAAATCCAAAAATAATTTCA
>NW_025153082.1:0-1405 GCF_004010195.1 Chiloscyllium plagiosum | reverse complement strand
ATTCAGTCAATTGGAATTGGAACTGCAGAAAGCCTCTCCAATGAAACAACCCTTTCATTCTTTCACAAACTATTGCCTTGTGAATCACACTGCGATCCATCATCCAGCGTGATCACCAAGTTGCCAACAGCATTAGACCCACCAATTTTCTTTAGCAATCACAACTTCTGCACATACCCATCTGCGGTGTGCCCAGTGCCATTTGTTGTTTCCAGGCAACAACACATTTCTTCTTCATGGGTTTATCAGCCTTGTTACTGATCTTACTGATAAGTTTGAGAAGCCTTTTCTATCATTTCATTCCATCCCCTCAGAATTCCAAACTTATCAAGAGAATAATACGCTCGACCAAATGATGTAGGATTGGAAGTCGGCCATTCAGCCCATCGAGTCTGCTCCACCATTCAACGAACTCATGACTGATCTGATAATCCTCAACTCCATTCTCTAGCCTTACGTCGCCAGAGCTTCGTCGTCTTTCTGGTTAAATATCTGTCTGGCACATTTTGAAAATGCACAATAACTCAGCCGAAACAAAAGTTTCTGGAAAGGGTTCCACAGAATCACTGGACGCTGAGCAAAGAAATTACTCCTCATTGCTGAATTAAATTGGCAATAACTAATTGTGACTTCATGTCCTCTGGTGCTCTCCTCATACCAGAGGGCAAACTACCTGCCCGTAACTACCCTGTTAAGATCCCATGAATATTGAACGTTTATAAATGTTATTATGTTATCATAGAGCTCCTCTCCGCCTCCTTTGTTTTCAGGAGAATAATCCCAACCTAACCAATCATTCCGCGAAGGTCCAGTTTATCCAATGTTGACAACATCCTCGCAAATCTCTGCTGTCCCCTGCAGCGTCCTTACATATTATTAAGGCAAGTAGAGATATTTGTGAGAAGGAACGATTGAAATTTCAAGGACAGATGGGAAATGGAGCTTGAAATCAGACAGCGACTGGAATCAGATCGTTCCACACAAGGACGGAAGACAGTAATGATAACTCTGACAAATGAGAATCTAATCACATCCCACTGACATTCAATGGCCTTACTGCAACCAAACTACCCCATGTAATCGTCCACAGAGCTAGTACTTAGAGTAGAAAGGATATGATCTGGCTATATAAACACTTTGACAACAAAAACATATCCTTTGGTAGACATCTTTTGATTATAAACTCAACTCGTATCACTGTGAATCCTAAATCGTTTGCAACGCACAAATGAGACGTGGAACACGACTCTCTCCATTTGCTTAGATGGGTGTAACTTCAATAACATTTAAGGAACTGGATACCATTTACGACAATGCAGTCACATGATTGTATCTTCTTCAGTACCTGCAATACTCATTCTCTTCACCGCTCAGGCACAATTCAACAGAGTGCACCAACTACAAG
>NW_025153081.1:0-1405 GCF_004010195.1 Chiloscyllium plagiosum | reverse complement strand
AGAATGTGACCAATATCCTGCAATGCCAGCATTTAATCCAGTCCAGTTGTTATTGTGATCTGAATGTACCACACTGAAAGGAGCTAACTGATCTGTTTATTCAGTGACTGTGATTATTGACAGTCTCCATGGATTCCAATGTGTCGCTGGATGGTTTCCCTTTTCTATTAGTAAGGGGCTTCTTGCAATGCTTTGTCACATTGTAGCAGCACATGCATCACCTCCAACACTAACGGGGATCAGCAGCTGCAGAGACGGGAAAAGGAGTGATAAACATCTGGGAATATTTTGGATTGTTACACTAATGGATCAGAATCTGAGAACATTAGACTGGAATGCTGCACCAATGGACAGGAGTTTATCCTTGGGTCTTTTCTATCTTTCGTGGTATTGGTCAACATTACCAGATCGGATAGGAGCCGGACTGATGATTATCCAGGCGGGTTACTATCCCATGCTCGCTATTGTTGGTGTTCCTGGTAAGTCTCTCCATCTCCATCCATTTATTAATCCGATAAACTTTGCTGAACTTCATTGCTATTTTTGTTACCTATATTTGACAAAGACAGAAACTACTGTCTTCAGTTTTCAATACAAATTCTATTCATTACCATAAACTTCCGAACCACCCAACACCCCAGTCCTCACAAACATCTGAGAACTATACTTGATTTGGAGATGCCGGCGTTGGGCTGGGGTGTACAAAGTTAAAAATTACACATCACCGGGTTATAGTCCAACAGGTTTAATTGGAAGCACACTAGCTTTCCGAGCCACGCTCCTTCATCAAGTGACAGTGATTATCACCTGATGAAGGAGTGTCGCTCCGAAAGCTAGTGTGCTTCCAATTAAACCTGTTGGACTATAACCTGGTGTTGTGTGATTTTTAACTGAGAACTAGACTGTTCACCATCACAAATTATCTTTTGCTTTGAAATCAGTTATTTCCCGGTATTCTCTCCATCACCAAACATCCCCAATACCAGATCCATAATATTCACAGTCCCCACCTTGACGTCAGTGCAGTCCCTAAATAAACCATTATCTATGCCTTGGTAAAATTCAGATTTTCTGTTTCCAGTTCTCTTCTCAGCACTCCGTTTGTTACAAATATGTCCATCAGAGCCTTGTTCTTGTCTCTAAAGTAAATTCATGACAGGGATAGTGTATCAGAGAAGCAATGTCGCTGGACATGTAACTCAGAGGCCCAGGTTACTATACGAAATACATTGTTTCAAATCCTACCTCAGATGATGTCAGAACTTCAATTCAAATGAGAAGAATTGGAAGTTAAAGCTAATTTCAGTAATATCAACAATAACAGCACAGGTTTTTGTCAATACGTTTGTCTATATCACTGATGTTCTTTGGGAAAGAAATCTAACATTATTACCTGGTCTGGCTT
>NW_025153080.1:0-1405 GCF_004010195.1 Chiloscyllium plagiosum | reverse complement strand
ACAGGATTATTCACAAACAGTGTTTGACAATTCGCAAGCCATAGGAGTATGAACACACAGTATTGACCATTCCCAGGCCACCATATTAGTCACACACTGTATTGATCATCGTCACGCAATAGCATTTTTCACACTCCATATTGACCATACTCAGGCCACAGGATTATTCACACACAGTATTGACCATTCTCAGCCCAATTGTTATTCACACACAATTTTGACGATTCACAGGCCAGAGGAGTATTCACGCATGGAACATCCATTCACTGTCCAAGTGATTATTCACTCACACTGTTTTGACCATACTCAAGCCAAAGGATTATTCACACACAGTATTGACCATCCTTTGGCAGCAAGATTACTCACAATCCGTATTGACCATTCTCAGGCCACAGGATGTTTTCACACATGATATTGACCATCATCAGTCCACAGGATTATTCACACACATTATTGACCACCCTCACGCATCAGGATTATTAACACGCAATATTGAACATCCTAAGGCCCCAGGATTATTTACACACTACATTGACCATCATCAGGCCAGAGTATTATTCACACGCAGTATTTAAAATCCTCAGGCCACAGGATTATTCCCACACAATATTGACCAACCTCAGGACACAATAATATTCGCACACAGTATTATTCCACAGGAGTATTCACAAACAGTATTGAGCATTCATGGTCCCTGGGTGTATTCACAAACGGTATTGACAATCCACAGTCATTATTCTCACTAGTGTTCTTCATTCTCAAACCCCAGGATTATTCACACACAGTATTGTATATCCTCAGGCAGCAGGATTTTTCACTCACTGTATTGACCAGCCTACAACCACAGGAGTTTTGAACCCACTGCCGCGACCGTTTACAGGTCACGGGATTATTCACACAAAGTATTGACCATCCTCAGACCACAGGATCATTCACAAATAGTATTGACCATTCTCAGCCCAAATGTTATTTACACACAGTATTTATGATTCAGAGGCCAGAAGATTATTCACCCATGGTATGAACCACTCACTGTCCAAAGGAATATCCCCACATAATATTGATCATTCACAGGCCAGAGAAATACTCACACACAGAAGTGACCGTCCTCAAACCACAGGATTATTCTCGTACGTAATTGACCATCCCCAATCCACAGGATTATTCACACTCAGTACTGACCAGCCCACAGCCACAGGATTATTCACACACAGTATTGAGCATCCACAGAATTATTATCGCATAGTATTGACCATATTCAAGTCATAATAATGTATGTGCACATTATTGACTGTCCTTATGCCACAGGAGTATTCACAAACAGTATTGACAATTCAAAGTCCACAGCATTATTTGCACAATATTCTCCATTCTCAGGCTGCAGGATTATTCACACACATTTTGT
>NW_025153079.1:0-1405 GCF_004010195.1 Chiloscyllium plagiosum | reverse complement strand
CTCATGTCCCCGCCTGGCTGTTCTTAGCTCTCTATTTTGGTCTTTCCTGGCTCACTTGTAACTCTCAAGCACCCTAACTGAGCCTTCAGGTCTCACCCTAACATAGCCTCCTTCTTCCTCTTGACAAAAGATTCAACTTCTTTAGTAAACCACAGCTCCCTCGCTCAACCACTTCCTCCCTGCCTGACAGGTACACACTTATCAAGGACGTGCAGTAGCTGTTCCTTGAATAAGCTCCACATTTCAGTTGTGCCCATCCCCTGCAGTTTCCTTCCCCCATCCTATTCATCCTAAATCTTGCCTAATCGCATCATAGTAGCCTTTCCTCCACCAATAACCTTTGCCCTGCAATATATACCAATCCCTTTCCATTGCTCAAGTAAACAAAACCAAATTTTGTTCACTATCATCAAAGTGCTCACCTACCTCCGAATCTAACAGCTGGCCAGTTTCATTACCCAGCACCAAACCCAACATGGCCTTCCCATTCTGGGAAGGAAGTTGCTGGGATGGGTACAAACAAAAACCATGAAACTCAATGTCATGTTCACAGATGTTCTTTAGGCAAGGGATCCCAGTCATCACCCGGTCTGTGACTCCAGTCCCACAGTGACGTGATTCATTCTTTACGGCCCCATGATCTGGTGCAGCAAAGAACTCAGTCCGAGCAGCTGGAGATGGGCAATAACTATAAGGCTTGTCAATGACATTAATGCCCCGAGAAGGAATAATGCAGCTCTTTGCTGTCTGCCTTTGAGCCTCTGGTCCATCACACTCTAGCTGTTATGGGTCTCTAATCCTCTCACATTAATTCATTAAATGATGGCAATATGTGAAGTGCTTTTAGTTTGAACTGTCAGGTCTCTTTTCCCATGCCTCTCTCCTCTTCACCTCCTTCCAAATCTTTCACTAGATGTTTCCCGTGACAGCCTTGCTGTGCAGAGTGAAAGCTCTCTGTGTTCTCTGAGGCCTCACTCTGTCTGTGTCTGTCTCTTCTCCAATGTAACACAAAACATATGTTTCTAAAACCCTGCTGAGATGTAAAGAGAGCTGAGAAAACGACAGCAACCATAACTGACTTGGTCTTGTTAAAGAAAATAATGTTTGTTTTGAAATTATATTTCTGTCATTGAGTGACAAAGGAACGATGGGGGTCCAGGATTGCTGCAGCCTCTGCCAGAACATAAGACCCAAGAGCCAGGCTTTTTGGGAGCTGCTTTGCCATGAAGAAGATCACTGCTCATCTGGTTATGGTCTCAGCTGCATTTTCTGCCTCCCTCCCCCACCCATTATCCTTAACTGCCTTGTTCATCAAAAACCTGCCTATCTCAGCCATGACTAAACTCAATGACCCAACCTTCATTCCCATGTCGAGAAGAGAATTCCACAAACTGTCAACCCTCAG
>NW_025153078.1:0-1405 GCF_004010195.1 Chiloscyllium plagiosum | reverse complement strand
CCCATGGGTACTCATGTTACCAGCTATTAGGGAATGCTAAATGGAAGCTGAAAGAATTCCACTGGGCTACATAGTAGTGAATTACAAGGATGCTTGTAGGCTTCAGATTGGTGAACTGTGGGGGATCATGGAGGTGGAATTCAATGTGCAGAACTCTCAAATAATGCACTTTGAGTACAAGTGTGCCAAGGCAGGATGTTATAATTGGTGTGTTTGCAAAAAGTGTCAATGAGCAGAGGGACCTTGTCCATAGGCACAAATCTTTGAGAATGGCAGGCAAGTGATTGGTGTTTAAAAAGCGTGTGGATTATTTGGATTTAGAAACAGGTATGGAATTAAGAGGGTAATTGCAAATCACTGGTTAGGCATCATCTGGAACATCGTAGACAATTCTATGGGTACCATCGGACTTTAACAAAGGGTTATTGGAGGAGAGTCTGAAAAGGTTAGGCTTGTTCTCCAGACCTAAAGGTTCAGTGTGGACTTGAGGGGTCAAATGGCCTATTTTCACACTGAAGGGATTCGAAGATGGGTAGAGTGGAGAGAAAGGCGAATTCTCCTTGGTTGGGGATGGTCTATAACCAGGCGGTGGGGTGCAGAGAGAGAATCGGGGGGTGGCATTAGTTGAATTGCTCCTTACCGGAGTCAGCATAGGCATGAATGGTCTAATGTCTGTCTTCTGTATTTTACTGAATTTCATGTTTTAATGGTTTTTGTGTAAGAATTAGCAAGTTTAGAGAATGGATATGAGGAGTATGTTTTTAGGAAATATTCAAATTCTTCCATTGTATGGCCTTTAGTCACTTTGGAAGAAAGTGCTGCTGTTGTCAGCAGAGAAACTCTCAGCATCTATCTTGTCAAACATGTACATCGATTTAAAATGTTAATGTGCTCTATCTGTAGGAGAAAGTGAGGACTGCAGATGCTGAAGATCAGAGCTTAAAAATGTGTTGCTGGAAAAGCGCAGCAGGTCAGGCAGCATCAAAGCAGCAGGATAATTGACGTTTCGGGCATAAGCCCTTCTTCAGATTCCTGAAGAAGGGCTTATGCTCTAACTGTACCAATGGCTGTTGGCTCTTTGTGTTCAAACAAAAGCAGGTTGGTTAGATAGTTGTAGTTGTCACGTTTATGAAATACTTAGTTAAGTGATTTAAATGTAATTGAAACTTGTGGGCTTTGTGTAGTACTGTTAGCAATCCTGTACTACTGCCTACAGAGGCACTGGAGAAGGTGTAAAGAAGGTTTATAAGGATAGCATCAGAGCCATGAGAGGGGACAACTAACAGGAAAGACCTGGGGCTATTTTCTCTGGGGGAGAAAATTTCTTTGATATGACAAATGCATAGAAAATTCCAATTAGCAGGGAGTCCGATTTTAAGAAAAAGCAATGTAAGAGGGTGATTAA
>NW_025153077.1:0-1405 GCF_004010195.1 Chiloscyllium plagiosum | reverse complement strand
CAAACAACTCAATCAAGTTTGTGGGACATGATTTCCCATGCACAAAGCCATGTTGACTATCCCTAATCAATCCTTGCCTTTTCAAATACATGTACATCGTTTCCCTCAGGATTCCCTCCAACAACTTGACCACCATGGAGGTCAGGCTCACCGGTCTATAGGTCCCTGGCTTGTCATTACCGCCTTTCTTAAACAGTGGCACCACGGTTGCCAACTTCGTCTTCTGGCACCTTACCTGTGACTATCGATGATACGAATATCTCAGCAAGAGCCCCAGCAATCACTTCTCTAGCTTCCCACAGAGTTCTTAGGTACACTTGATCAGGTCCTAGGGATTTTTCACCTTTAACCATTTCAAGACATCCAGCACTTCCTCCTCTGTAATCTGGACATTTTGTAAGATGTCACCATCTATTTCCCTACAGTCTATATCTTCCATATCCTTTTCCACAGTAAATACTGATGCAAAATATTCATTTAGTATCTCCCCCATTTTCTGTGGCTCCACTCAAAGGCTGCCTTCTGATCTTTGAGAGGCCCTCTTCTCTCCCTAGTTACCCTTTTGTCCTTAATATATTTGTAAAAGGCCTTTGAATTCTCCTTAATTCTATTTGCCAACGCTATCTCATGTCCCCCTTTTGCCCTCCTGATTTCCCTCTTAAGTATACTCCTACTTCCTCTATACTCTTCTAAGGATTCACTTGATCTATCCTGTCTATACCTGACATATGCTTCCTTCTTTTTCTTAACCAAACCCTCAATTTCTTTAGTCATCCACCATTCCCTATACCTACCAGCCTTCCCTTTCATCCTGACAGGAATATACTTTCTCTGGATTCTTGTTATCTCATTTCTGAAGTAAGTTGAAGTAAGTTAAAGTAAGTCTGGAAGTCACAAACCCCTAACACAGAAGTGAAAAAAGGCCTAAGACTTGCTTTGTAGAGAAAAGCTCCTCTGGAAAAATGAGACTGTAATTTATAACTCAAATTGAAAGTTTATTATGCATAGCCGTGCAGTTGTAAACTTTGTGGAGAGAAAAATGAGCCTGTTCTCTCAATACAATGATTTGACTTAACCTAATTACCTGTAGAAATGTTAGAGATGATGTTGACGTTTCACCATGAAGGACACAGCTCCTTCTTATATACTCCATCTGATTTTCCTTCAAACTAACACAAAGTTTCAACTTTGGCAAGCACAGAAAACTTGACAGCACTAGGCAGACTACCACTGTACATTTCACTCCACTTCCTTTCCATGATTTGTCAATACATATGTCTGACCAAGATGTATCTCCATATTACCATTTACTGTCAAGCTATGTGTTAACTATTGATAATGCACAGGTATTGACCCCCCACCCCCTCCCATTTATCTCTCCACCCCCGAGACTCCCAGCCTCATT
>NW_025153076.1:0-1405 GCF_004010195.1 Chiloscyllium plagiosum | reverse complement strand
GAACCCCACGCAAACACGGGGAGAACTTACAAAATCCATTTACAGTCGCACGATACTGGAATCAAACACGAGTCCCTGGAACTCTGAGGCAGCAATGCTAACCACAGAGTCACTGTGCCACCCAAACAGTTAAGTTTAAAAGCTGCAGTTTAATTTCCGCGACATTCAGTTTCTCCAAAAATAATGTTTTATGGAGTACATCAGTTCAATAAGGCAGTTCACTATCATCTTCTCAAGGGCTGATGGGAATGAGGGATAAATGCTGAGCCCAGCCAGTGATACTCACGTCCGATGAACAAACGAAAACTTCATCCCTTTGCCTTGCTGCCCCTGCAGATTAACTCAATGTGTTTTAATATCCCAGGACACCCAGATCCCTCTCTACGTCAGAGTCCTAGAACATCTCCCCATTTAAACTAAAATCTCTGTCGATTCTCCCTGACACTCTCCACTTTGTATTGTAAAAGACAAGGCTTTGCTCATTCACTTACCATCGCTACATCGATCTGTTTGACAGCAGCTTACTTCCACTTCAGAGTTTACTTCTAAACGAGTTTCACCAATAATATACTCAGTTTTTAGATCAGGACTGACTTGAGCAGATGACTTTTGGAAATCTCAAAATCCTTCTGTCACTCTCTGTTCCTAATTCAGTGTGTCTGCCTGTTTTGCTCTGCTCGCCCAGAATATCTGTGAATTGACACATTCATCCGTTATCATTTTGGAGATGCTTCATGGTGTCCATATCTCCTGCACGATCATAGTAAAATGTCTTCACCTCCCTAGGCCCAAGTCCTGGTCATAATTGCCAAACTGTTCAAATATTTGGTGACGCCATCACTTTAACTCTCCCGATTTGTGTCCAAGGTTGTGGACAATGATGTTGAATCAATTAATAGGATCCAGATTAAAGGTGTACTTGACTGAAAGTAAATACAGTTCTCCTAAGGGACTGTAAAAAAAATTAACATCAGGATTTCCAAACATCAAAGCTTCATTAAACCATCCTGGATGTCAGATAAACAGGACATTCACACACCTGGGTCGGACTCAAGACTCAATCCCCCCGACACCGAAAGGTTCCTGTATCAAACAACATACGGTATTGGAATCAAATGCAGTTTTTCTGAGCAGGACATAGCACATGGGTTGAGTAAAATTGTCCATGTGGATGTTCCGAATCAGGAATATAATTTAGAATCCAAACTGAACAGAAACATTCCAGTAAAGAACTCTGTGATGAAGTTCTGGAATACATCTATTTTTTGTTTGAAAATGGGAACCCTCTTGGATAACAATCGTGAATTACTGCTTGTGTGTGTGTTCGCGTGTGTGTGTGTGCGTGTGTGTGTGCCCGCGCGCACGTATGTGCGTGTGTTTCTGTGGTGATAGTTGAGAGTGAGTT
>NW_025153075.1:0-1405 GCF_004010195.1 Chiloscyllium plagiosum | reverse complement strand
ATATGCTGTGAATACCAAGTGGTTATATTGTTTCTTATTGATGTCTGGAATTTGTGTGGTGCGAGTGTTACTTGTCGGTTGTCAGCCCAAGTCTGGATATTGTCCAGACCTTGTTGAATTTTGGAATGGACTGCTTCTGTATCTGAGCATTTGCGAATGGTGCTGAACATTGTGCAGTCATTGTCGGATATCTCCACTTCTGACCTTATGATGGAGAGAAGGCCATTGAAGAAGCAACAGAAGATGTTTGGACCTGGGTTTCAGCCGGAAGGCCACTGAAGATGTTACCTAGTATGGTGATGAAACGTCTGAAAATGAACATTCCAGCTCATGGAGCAAACCTACATCCACATTATGAGGGACTACTGCAGAGATATTCTGGAACTGAGATGACTGACCTCCAACAAAAATGACCGTTTTCCTATCTGTCAGGTATGACTCCAATAATGAAGTACTTCCTTGCAATATCCTTCTGCTTGGATTCCTTGATGCCACATTTGAAAGAATGCAGCCTTGATTTCAAGTCCTGGAATTCAGCTCCTTTTTCTATGTTTGAACAAAGGCTGTGCTGAGGTCAGGAGCTGAGTGGCCCTGGTGGAACCCAGACTGGGCGTCAATGAGCAGTGTTGCTTGATAGCACTGTTGATGAGCCCTTCCATCACTTTATTGATGATGGAGAGTAGACTGATGAGGCGGTATTTGGCTGGGTTGAATTTGTCCTGCGTTTTATGTACAGAACATACTTAAGCAGTTTTTCCCCATTGCTGCACTCTGTATTGCACTAGGGTTAATCCTCTGGCTTGATAATGGTGTTTGAAAGGTTTATATGCTGGGCCATGACATTATAGATTGTGCTGGGGTATAGATCTTCTGCTATTGATGGACCACAGCGTCTTATGGATACTCAGTCATGAGTTGCTAGATTTGTTGGAAGTCTGTGCTATTTAGCATGGTGATAGTGCCACACAACACAATAGTTTATTCTCAGTGTGACTATGACACTTTGTCTCCTCAACGACAATTCAGTTGTCAGTTTTACTGATGCTGTCATGGACAAATGCATCTGCAGTTGGTAGATTGGTAAGGATGAGGTCAGGTATGTTTTTCCCTCTCGTTCATTCCCTCACTACCTTCTGCAGACCCAATCTAGTAGCAATATCCTTTAGAACCCGACCAGCGTGATCAGTAGTACTGCTGCCAAACCACTCTTGGTGGTTGACTTTGAAATCCCCCAGCCAGAATACACTTTGTGCCCATTTGACAGTCAGTGCTGTCTCCAAGTGTTGTTCAACATGGAGAAGTACTGATTCAGCTGAGGAATGACGCTACATAGTAATCAGTAGGGCTATTTTGACCAAATTTTAACCTAAAGATATGGGACTTCATTGGGTCCGGAGTTAATTTT
>NW_025153074.1:0-1405 GCF_004010195.1 Chiloscyllium plagiosum | reverse complement strand
CAGCACTGTTGATGACACCTTCCATCACTTCACCGCTGAGCGAGTGTCAGCTGATGGAGGGAAATTGGCTGGGTTGGCTCTGTCCTGCGTTTTTGTGTTGAACATCCCTGGGAAATGTTCCACAATGTCAGTAGGTGCCAGTGCTGGACTTGTCTTGGTGGGCAGCAATTTCTGGCGCACAGCCATCAGTATTATTGCCACAATGTTGGTAGAGCCGACAGCCTTTACACTACTTCTCCATTTCTTGATCTGATTTGAAATAAGTTTTCAACCAACTTGATTCACATCTGTGATATCATGGACCAATGTAGAAGGCTCCTCCACTTGGCACTGCTGGCTGTAGATTGCTGCAAATGCTGTCCTCTTATCTGTTGCATGGATGTGTGAGACCCCTCCATCAGTAAGGGTGGGGATATCTGTGATGCTTCCTGCAGTGAGTTGTTTAATTGTCCATCACCATTCCTGACTAGGTGTGGCAGAACTGCAGAAGTCCGATCTGATTCATTGGTTGTTGGATCACATAGTTCTATTTGGTGTTGCTTGCGCTGTTTGGCATGCAGGTTGGGTAACTTCACCAGGTTGGCACCACATTTTTAGGTCTGCCTGGTATTGCTCCTGGCATGCCCTGCGGAACTCTCCATTGAACTAGGGTTGATCCCCTGGCTTGATGTTAATTATTGAATGGGGAATTTCCCAGGCCATGAGATTTCAGATTGGGCTGGAGTACAGTTCTGCTGCTGTTTTGGCCCACAGTGAGACAGAAGTTGCAGGGTCAAGAGGGCTGATTGAGTTGTTGTATTTTCCAGTGCATTGGTAGATGTAATGTGGTCCATCCAGTTTCATTCCTTTGTTGAGACTGTGCAGTGATTAATACAATAAGTGATTTGATGGGCCACTGTCAGGAATGCAACTTTTAAAAAAAGGTTTTGTGATTTACACATGAAAGATGTGAAACTATCATGGTATTCGAACAGATGAAAGACTCAACAGACAATTGAGATATTTTTCAATGGATAATTTCAGTTACATCACACTAAATTTTTGCTATAAATTCCGTGCCTTAGAATTATGCCCTCCACAATCACCTGATGAAGGAGCGGTGCTCCGAAAGCTAGTGTGCTTCCAATGAAACCTGTTGGACTATAACCTGGTGTTGTGTGATTAGTAACTGAGAATATTACAGCACTACTAACAGGGCTGCATGTAAACAGTCTCAGTCCAGTTAATCAATACATTCGGAAGGATTTCCTCCAAGTTTGATGACGCAATATTCGTCAAAACCGTCAACTTCAACCTGCAATGTTGTTGTTAACAAAAACTTCAGGCTGACACAAAGTTCCCCACCCCACTGCAATGTGGTAACTGGGCCCTGCCCAGGAATTGGAACTGGGACATTTGTGGACTG
>NW_025153073.1:0-1405 GCF_004010195.1 Chiloscyllium plagiosum | reverse complement strand
GGTAGGAGTTCACGGTGTTGAGGTAAAAAAAAAAGCCAGGCTTGTCCGTTGTTTACTTAATGGAAGACACAAAATCTGGATTATTAGGTATTTTTCAAGTTGCAAAGATGTAATTACTCAAGTGCTGGAAAGGTCAGTCATAGGACCTTAATGATTTATATCTGCATTAATGAATTGGACGAATTGGCTGAGTGAAAAGTGTCCAGTTTTACTGACGATACACAATAGTTGGGGGGGCATGTTGGGATGAGGACAGCGGAATCTAGAAATGGACAGACACAGGTTCAGTGGGTGGGCAAAATCCTTGTAGGTGCAATTTCATGTCGGGCGTTTGAGGTCATGCATTTGGTAGGAAGAGTCAAAAGACTGACTGCAATTAAAATCAAGAGAAACTCCAAAAGCGTGCGTTCCCGAGGAGTCTGGGTGCCCTTGTGCATGAAACAACCCATGGTTAGTGACAGACAGATTTTTTCTGCGAAAAAGAATGTCCTTTCGTAATGCTCACAATGAAAGAGATGATATACCAGGGAATGACTGAAATGAAGGAGCCCTGCAAATTCATTGAAAACCAAGATATATCTCGTGCTGTTCTTGGGACAAAGCTGATGTATTGTTTACAGATCTCTAAACTTTATTGGAAATGGAGTCAGGAAAGGGAGAGTGGACGTTAAGGACACCGATGATTAAAAGGGGAAAGTGAGTAGTGCAGATGCTGGAGTTTAGAGTCAAGAATGTGGTGCTGCAAAAGCATAGCACTTCAGACAGCATCTGAGGAGCAGGAAACCCACGATTCATGCAAAAGCCTTTCATTAGAAATTTGGTTGGAAGCCTCGAATGTGGAGAGCTAAATGTGTGATGATGGGGCTGGGCTGAAGGTAGCTGAGATAGCAATAGGTGCACCGGGGGTGTAATGTTGATAGTTTGGACGGGAGCGTGATGTACATGGGTGGTAAGGCAATGGGACAAATGGGACAGCTCATAAGGACGGTGCTGAACTGGAGGTTGTGAAGTGGGGTAAGGTGGGGGAGGGGAAATGTAGAAACTGGTGAAATCCCAACTGATGCCATGGGGTTGGAGGTTCCCGAAGTGGAGATTTGGCTTCAGAACATAGAACAATACAGCGCAGCACAAGCCCTTTGGCTTTAGATGTTGCGCCGACCTGTGAACTAATCTCAGCTCATCCCCCATACTATCCCATCATCATCCATGTGCTTATCTAAGAATTGTTTACATCTCTCTAATGTGGCTGAGCTAACGATATCGACAGGCAGGGCATTCCACGGCCTTACTACTCTCTGAGCAAAGAACCTGCCTCTGACATCTGGCTTAAATCTATAACCCCTGAATTTGTATTTATGACCACCTATACAACCTGACATCATCATCCTGAGAAAAAGACTTCCAC
>NW_025153072.1:0-1405 GCF_004010195.1 Chiloscyllium plagiosum | reverse complement strand
ACTCCATCGAACATTGGCTCCACAATGTCGATGGAGACCATCTACCAGATGTTGACCATCCAATTTGTAATAGTCCCACCTCCCCCAGAACCGGTCCCAATATCCCAAACATCGGAAGCCCTCCTTCCTGCACCATCTCTCAAGACACACATTCTTCCTGATTATTCGATCATTCCTACGCTGACTAGCACTTGACACTGGTAGCATTCCTGAGATTACTACCTCCGTGGTCCTACTTTGTTAAGTTGGCTCCTAACTCCCTAATTTTTTCTTGTCGGACCTCATGCCGACGGCACATTAATGTGAGGAGAGATCATTCAGGCACATAAAGTATGCTATGTTAGACTGATGAATGGACTCTGTAACCCGAAATAATGATGAGCTTGTTCATGTTGATCATGTTTTTTTTTATGTTCTGCACATTGTAACCTGCACGCCTTACTCTGTCCAAGTTTATTTTTCACCCTGTGATCTGTGTGTCCTTGCTTCCTGTCATCTGGCTGTACTGCTCGCAATTAAAGCTTTCACTGGACTTATGCACATTTGACAATAAATCTAATAAATTAATTATTTCTCACCCTAACAGTGTCTCTTTTAGAAATATGTGATCGTCGCTAACCCTCACGTTTCAGCGAAATCATCCCTCTTTGTCTCCGAGCACGACAGATTAAATATTCAGTTCCATCACTGTCTCCTCATGGACTCATCACCTCATGGATTTGCCTGCTAATACTTGCTTGAGTTGTGTCTATGTTAATGAGCTCGTGCCTTGCAAAGGAGATCATACCTCTTCACAGTGCCCCAAATACTCTCTCATCAAGCCCGACAAATACGGGAAGACGGCTTTACTTATGCACTTGAATCATATTACAATGAAAGGCAGCATACTATATAAGATGCTAATACTTACGGCCTTGGATGTGCTATTTTTGGTGACTCATGATCAAGGACTTTCAGGTCCTTTTGAAAAACAACACTTCTCAACCTTGTACTATTTAATCAATACAAAATGAGATGCATGATGTTTATTTCTCACATCCAAATCATTTCTATGCCTTGCAAATTGTTGTGGTTTTAACTTCGAAACTTGTGATATCCCATGAGTAACTGCCTTCAATCCATAAAAGTGCAAGAAGCTCAGCATTGCTTCCACTGACCAATTCTCAATCCATGTGGTATATCCTGATCACCCCGTCTGCATCTTACCAATGAACTCTAACTTCCTTTGCTCACTTGTTAGCAACAATGTAAAAAAAGTATTCTGCAAATTCAAATACACCACTCCCACTGGTTCTCTTTTGTAGATGTATCAACTAACACAAACAGAACAGGTTTCTCAACGATGATTTCTGGTTTCTAAGTCTAAGCTGAATGTACCAAGTCACATCATGGCTTCCCAAGTGTC
>NW_025153071.1:0-1405 GCF_004010195.1 Chiloscyllium plagiosum | reverse complement strand
CAAGTCAGGAGATGTTACGGAGAGAGAGGAAGGCAAGGCTGGAGATGTCAAGAGATAGAAAAGAAAGTCTGGAGATGTTACAGAGATAGAAAGGCAAGGCTGTAGATGTTACAGAGGTAAGTAAACAAGTCTGGAGATGTTACAGACATAGGAAAGCAAGTCATGAGATGTTACAAAGATTGGAAAGCATGTCTGGAGATGTTGCAGATAGAGGGAAGCAAGGCTGGAGTTGTTGCAGAGATAGAAAAGGAAGGCTGTAGATGTTACAGAGATCACAAAGCAACGCTGGAGATATTACGGAGAGAGAGTAAACCAATGCTGGGGACGTTACAGAGACAGGAAAGCAAGGTTGGAGATGTTACAGAGAGGAGAATGCAAGTCTGGAGCTGTCACAGAAACAGGAAAGCCAGGCCGGAGAGGATAAAAAGATAGGAAAGCAAGGCGAAAGATGTTACAGAGATAGGAAAACAAGTCTGGAGATGTTACGGAGATAGGAAAGCAAGTCTGGAGATGCTACAGAGATAGGAAAGCAAGGCTGGAGATGTTACAGAGAGGGGAATGCAAGGCTGGAGATGTTACAGAAATAGGAAAGCCAGGCCGGAGAGGCTAAAGAGAAAGGAAAACAAGGCTAAATATATTACAGAGATAGGAAAGCAAGGTTGGAGATGTAATAGAGAGGGAAACGCAAGGCTGGAGATATTACAGAGACAGGAAAGCAAGGCTGGTAATGTTAGAGAGGTACAAAAGCATGTCTGGAGATGTTAGAGAGAGAGAAAAGGCTGAGATATTACAAAGACAGGAAAGCAAGACTGGAGATGTTACAGAGATAGGAAAGCACGGCTGAAGATGTTACAGATAGTGAGGAAACGAAGGCTGGAGATGTTACACAGAGGGGAAAGCATGTGTGGAGTTGTAACAGGGATGGGAAAGCAAAGCTGGAGATGTTACAGAAATAGGAAAGCAAGGCTGGAGATGTCACAGAGAGAGGAAAGCCAGGCCAGAGAGGATACGAAGATAGGAAAATAAGGCTAAAGATGTTACCGAGATAGGATAGCAAGTCAGGAGATGTTACCGAGAGAGAGAGGAAGGCAAGGCTGGAGATGTCAAGAGATAGAAAAGTAAGGCTCGTGATGTAACAGGGATAGGAAGGCAAGTCTGGAGATGGTACAGAGATAGGAAAGCAAGTCTGGAGATGCTACAGAGATAGGAAAGCAAGGCTGGAGATGTTACAGAGGTAGGAATGCAAGGCTGGAGATGTTACAGTGAGGGGAATGCAAGTCTGGAGCTGTCACAGAAATAGGAAAGCCAGGCTGGAGAGGATAAAGAGATCGTAAAGGAAGGCTAAAGATGTTACAGAGATAGGAAAACAAGTCTGGAGATGTTACAGAGAGAGGAAAGCAAGGCT
>NW_025153070.1:0-1405 GCF_004010195.1 Chiloscyllium plagiosum | reverse complement strand
CTTTATCGGTTTGGATGTTGACATCACTGACTACCGGTCTCATTTCACATCAGCAATTGCTCGATTCGGTAAACGGAGAGGTTTGGATGTTTTCTTTCTGCAGGCCAAATGATTTTGCCGTGTTTTTTTATGTACAATGCACCATGTCCCACCAGCCCCATCCCAAAACAGCGCATGTAATGAAGATATTGTTCCTTTGCTGATCACTCGTCCACTAGAACACACCAAGCAAATGATTGTCACTGGGCAGGCTTGCTCTAACTACAAAGAGGAAGCATGGATTTGTCTGAACTGGCCTTTCATTGCTCTAGTAAGGCAAATCTTATTGCAGTTTATTGACTATAACGAGGGAACATTTACATTTCAAACTTCAGTCTAAAGCGAATTATGATAAGAACAATGAACTTGCTCCTTAAAACATATGGATTAATGAGCCAGAGACACGATGAATACGATATTGGTTAGGAGGCAGAAAGGAATTAGGCCAGGGGCTATGGAGATAGCAGGCCAATTCAGTAATAATCTAAGTGTTTGCAGAGTCTACACATCTTCTTATTTGTGTTGCTGTCAACCGAAGGCCCTCTCCTGTGTTATATGACACTGATTCTCTGTCTTTTGAGATTGTAAACAAAAATGCCTCACTCCTTCAGGTTCTCATAACGCCTTGTCTATTACACAGGTTTCTACAACGAATTTCTTCCATTAAGTCATTGTACAATTCTGTTTTGAAACTGCTCACCTGTCCCTCTCAATCATCCATCTCGATCTCAGAGACCATCTTAACTCCATAACCTTCTTCGACCGACCTTCAACTGTAAAATCTGACTGAATCTTTACTACAGATCATTTCTTTAAACTCATCTGAAACACACACCTCACCCTGTCCCTTTAATCTCCAATTAACCCTAAATACATCCCGACCTTTCTAACATCCTCCAAACCCAACAACACCATCTCTCGAACCTTCTCCAAACACGACACCCCTCTCCATTTATCAAACATTCTTCAAACGCTACATGCCATTCACTCCCTTACTTTCTTAACACCCCTCCTGATCTCTCAAACTTCCTCCAAATCCTACAACGTCGCTGTTTCTGAAAACTCCTCCAACCCGGACACTCCTCCCTCTTTCATAAACCTCCTTCTACTCATACACATCTTGCTCTTTTACAAATCTCCACGAATTTGCATCCTTTCCTATTTCTCTAAGCTCCACAAAACTACACCCCTACCAATTTCTCTAAACTCCTCCAGCTTCAACATCACCCATATGTCGATAATCTCCTCCAGGCAGACCACTCCTGCCTGTCTTACTATCGTCCTCCATACCGCACACCACTTCCTATTGCTCTAACCTCCTCCAAACCCTACACTCCTCCCTTTCTATCGAACCTCTCCCAAACCC
>NW_025153069.1:1239-1405 GCF_004010195.1 Chiloscyllium plagiosum | reverse complement strand
AACTGACATGTCATGTTAAAATTGTACAAGACTTTGATAGGGCTGCATTTAGAAGACTGTGTACAGTTCTGGTCGCCACATAACCAAAAGGATGTGGATGATTTGGAGAGGGTGCAGAGAAGGTTTATGAGGACGTTGCCTGGTATGGAAGGTGCTAGCTACGAAG
>NW_025153069.1:0-1147 GCF_004010195.1 Chiloscyllium plagiosum | reverse complement strand
TTTTTTTTCCTGAGTGAGGGATTCAATAACGAGAGGAAAGGCTTTCAAGGTGAGAGGTGAAAAGTATAAGGGGCAAACACCTCGTAAGTAAAAAGGCTGGTTGGTGACTGGAACATGTTGCCAGCAGAGGTCATCTGGAGGCAGGCACGAGAGATTCAATTAAGATGCGTCTGAACAGATGCATGCGTAGGTGTGGAGCTGAAGTATACAGATGCTCAGGAAGTGGGCGATATGTTTAAACAGTGGATTTGGATTGGCTCAGGCTTGGTGGGCCGAAGGGTCTGTTCCTGGACTGTAAATTTTCTTTGCTCTTCGTTCTTTGTAAACATTTGTTATAAATTCTGTGTCCTGCGATCTTATACTCCACAATCACCTGATGAAGGAGTAGTGCTCTGAAAGCTAGTGCTTGCAAATAAACCTGTTGGACTATAACCTGGTGTTGTGTGATTTTTAACTTTGTACACCCCAGTCCAACACCAGCACCTCCAAATCATGACTGTCGAATGAAAAGATTAAGCAAAATTGGTCTGTATTCTCTTGAATTTAGAGTTTTGATTTCAGTGAAACCTACCAGACACTTAAAGGAAGAGACAGGGTAGAAGCAGGTGATATGCTTCCACTGGCTGTGGAAGCTAGAACTGGGGAGAAAATTTAAAAATAGGGCAAAGCCAATTAGGTTTGGTAAAAGAAGAAATTGTTTTACTCAGTGAGTTGTGAACCTTTCGAATTCTCTACCACAGAGGGCTGTGGAAGCTCAGTCTTTGAATGTGTTTAAGATACGGATTGATAGAGTTCTGATTATCAGTGGCATATCGGGTTTTGGAATGGAGTAAATAAAAGTTATTGATGTGTTCGATGATTGTATTCAACAGCAGAAAGTTTTGATGAGCTGAATGGGCTCCTATTGTTCCTATGTGAGAACAGTATGGTTGACTCCCAGCAGTCCTTTGAAATGGCCCAGTAAACCTTCCATTAGCATCACCATTGGTGATTAATGCTGGCCTTCTCAATGATGCCCTAAATCCCATGCACGGAAAGAAAATATGCTGGAGTGTTACACAAAGCACAATTGTGGTTGTGGGTGACATTTTACGTCCTGTCTTTCTGGTTCTGAGTCACTCGTTGTGTTCCTGTACAAAGAACAGGA
>NW_025153068.1:0-1405 GCF_004010195.1 Chiloscyllium plagiosum | reverse complement strand
CAGGCATAGTATTTCTCTCTCTCTAACACACACACACACACACACACGCACAGAGAGAGAGAGAGGGAGAGAGAGATGGTCTCTCGATCTCTCTCTCTCTCTCAATCTCTCGATCTCTGTCTCTCTCACACAGAATGAACTATTATCTTTTATTCATTTTATGGGTTGTGGGTGTTGCTGGCTGGCCAGCATTTTATGTGTCTCCCTAGTTGCCCTTGAGAAAGTGGGGGTGAGCTGCCGCCCTGAACTACTGTGGTCCACCTGCTGTGGGTTAACCCCAATGCCATTAGGGAGGGAATTCCAGGACTTTGAACGTGACAGTGATGGAACGGCATTATATTTTCAAGTCAGGATGGTGCATGACTTGGGGGGGAACTTGAAGCTAGTGCAGTTCCCACACATCCGCTGCCCTTGTTCTTCTCGATGGAAGTGGTTGTGGGTTTGGAAGGTGCTGTCTGAGGATCCTCGATTAATTTATGCAGTGCATCATGTAGATAGTAGCAGCAGTGTGTACTGAGCATGTGCGGTGGAGGGAGTATACACTTGTGGAATTGGGCTGCTTTTCCTGGATGGTGTCAAACTTCTTGAGTGTTGCTGGGGTTGCTCCCATCCAGGAAAGTTGGGAGTATCCATCACACTTCCAACTTGTACATTGTAGATGGTAGACAGGCTGCAGTATTCCTTGCTTCTGACCTGCTGTTGTAGCTACTGTGTTTGTGGTAAGTGCAGTTGAGTTTCTGGTCAATGATAACCCGCAGGATGTTGACATTATGGGATTCAGTGATGGTAACACCATTGAAAGCCACGGGGCTGTGGTTGGATTGTCTTTTATTTTTGATGGAAAAGTTACTTGCCACTTGTCAGCCCACGCCTTGATATTGTCCAGATCTTGTAGCATTTGAACATGGACATCCGAATCTGAGGAGTCGTGAATGGTGAACATAGTGCAATCATCGCTGAACATCCCCACTTCTGACCTTGTGATGGAGGGGAAGGTCATTGATGAAGCAGCTGAAGATGGTCGGGCCGAGGACACTCCCCTGAGGGTCTCCTGCAGAGACGTCCTGGCCCTGAGGTGAATGACCTCCAACAACCACCACCATCTTCCTATGTGTCAGGTATGACTCCAACCATCAGAGAGTTTGCACCCATTGATTCCCGATTTCCGATGGTTCCTTGAAGCCACATTCAATCGAGAGCAGCCTTGATGTCAAGGACTGTCACTCTCACCTTCCCTCAAGCACCCAGCTGTTTTGTCGATATTTGAGTCAAGGCTGTAATGAGGTCAGGAGCTGACTGGCCTTGCCAGAACCCAAACTGGACATCATTGAGCAGCTTATTGCTGAGCAAGTGCTGCTTTATAGCACTGTTAATGATACTTGCCATCACTTTACTAATGATCGAG
>NW_025153067.1:0-1405 GCF_004010195.1 Chiloscyllium plagiosum | reverse complement strand
GGTTTTGGTGACACTTATACAATGGTTCGAGATGACCTTCATTCAGGAGATAAGGAGCAGAACGTGTTTGGATACAGATGAGGAACAGTGAGGAAAGAACTCGCCAGCAGATGCAGTTTACAAGCCCACTCGATGGAACCACAATGTGAGATAAAACATACAAGAAATAAATAGTGTGTGACTGATAAAAGATGGCAATAATCATGGGTGGGTTTAATTTCCCCGCTCCCACTCCCGGTTCCAGTGTAAAGGAAGTTTGGAGAACAATAATCAATAAATCACTATGTCCCATAGAACAACGCGAGCCATATCTTGGTCATCGGTTAGTTTACAGGCGACTTGGTCTCGTTAGCAAATTGACAGTTTGATTTTCCGAGCAATAAATAATTTTGACTCCGTTTGACTGCAGCCATCTCTTCCTAACTTTGTGCTTTCCTTCGTTTACAGCGGTGTTTAGCATCTTCCAAGTGACAGCAAAGATATTAGATCGGTTGGAAGCATTTTCGCCGATCAAGTCGGCGAGTTTACAATGAGATCACGGCTGATTTGTTTTATCCTCAACTCCCCTTCTCAGCCTTATCTCCCTGGCCCTTGATTGCGAATTGATTAAATGTCTGTCATTCTCAGCTTTGAAAATACCTAGCCTTGACGGCCCTGTGTTGGAAAGAATTCCACTGACTTGCTACCCTCTCACTGAGAGAATACCCTCCCCATCAGAGTCTTCAATGTTTGATCCCTTCCGCTGTGATGAGGCCCTCTGGTCCCACATTATCCTGGGTGTAAATCAGAGCAGAATGAACCCCTGAAGGTAGACCTACACTCTCTACTGCCAGCTGTGAGCATTTGGAAACATTTCATATTTTGACATCTGATTAACCAATTAGACCTGATTTTGTACATTAGATTTGCCAATGGAGAATTCAAGAGCACTTCAATGGCTGTAATTCAGCTGGTGGTGTGTTAGTCAAACACAAGGACACTCCGTGCACTGCTGTGTTTATGAAGCTCTCTGCACATGAAAATGGATCCTTCCCATCCACTTTGCCTCTCATCAATGTGTGTGTCATTCAACTTGATCTCCCAGCATCCTCCTCCGTTCTGTACCAAGAGAGGGTGACAGCGAATACTGGGGTCATGCTGCGGACAGGACAAGCCAAATACTGGTGTTTCAGGTTACAGCTCTCCATTCTAGAAGAATTATTAAGCCGGTTGTAGGTCAGGGGATTCGTGGCAGCGTGGTTAAGGCGATGGGTTGATAACCTGTTGTCGTGTCCCCAGCCAGGGTCGAATCCTGAGCAACTTCCTACAGGGTACGTTCTCGTTCAAAATTCAGCAGGCCCGTTATTTGATTAGACATAAGCTGCTCGAGTTATTAATCAGAAACGTGCCACACTCAAACCGTTAT
>NW_025153066.1:0-1405 GCF_004010195.1 Chiloscyllium plagiosum | reverse complement strand
CTATTGCTTTGCTACTCTTCAATGGATTCCCTCGTTCTCTTCCGTCTATACCTGACATATATTTCCTTCTTTACCAAATTTTGAATTTGTGTAGTCATCTAGCATTCTCTATACTTACCAGCTTGCTCTTCACCCTACAAAAACAGAGTCTCTGGACTCACGTTATCTTATGTTTGAAGGCTTGCCATTTTCCAGCCATCCCTTCACCTGGGAACATTCGCCCACAATCAGCTTTTGAAAGATCTTGCCAAATATTATCAAAATGGCTTTAATCAAATTTCAATCACTACTTTAAAGATAATAAAATTATGGTCACTAGCCCCAAATTGCCCCCCACCCCACCCCCACGGACACCTCTGTCACCTGTCTTGTCTTATTTCCCAAGATCAGGACAAAGAGTGTGGAATTACTGAGGAAGGGCTTATGCTCGATACGTCAACACTCCTGCTGCATGGATACTGCCTGACCTGTTGTGTTTTTCCAGCATCACACTGTTCGATTCTGACGCCCAGCATCTGCAGTCCTCACTTTCACCAAGAGTAGGTATATCGACATATTCAATCAGAAAATCTTCCTGCGCACACTTAATGAAGTCCTCTCCATCTCATCCCTAAACTTATGACAGTCTCAGTCTATGTTTGGAAAGGCAAAATTCCCTACCATTAACACCGTATTATTCTTACAGATAACTGAGATCATTTTACACATCTGTTCTCACTTTCCTGATGAATATTGTGCGATCTTTCGAACAATCCCAATTAGATGGTTATCGCTTTCTTATTTCTCATTTCTCATTTCCACCCAAATAACTTTCCTGGGTATATTCCCATGTGACATCAATAGGATTTGCATCCAAACACATTTCCTTCAGGCATAATCATCAGTAACATGAAAACTGTTCCTAATCTCCCACATCCGACTAGAAGACCACATCAGTGTACTAAAGGCAATCTTTGCACTTTAGCAATCCATAGACCCAGAAAATGGCACAGTCTCCCTGCTCTGTAAACAATGCTCCATGCTAGTTTTATACCTATGTTCTTACATATTTAAAGTTCAATCAAGAGATATATCTCAATAGAAGCATATACAGTTTAAAAAGAACCTACTCGACATATCTTTGTAGATTTACACACAAAAAAGAGAACCAGTAAGGTTTTGTGCCCTATATCTAACGTATGAGGAATGTCTAAGGACTCTGAGTGTATACTTAATGGAGTTCAGAAGAATGAAGGGAAACTAATTGAAAGATACAGAATATTGAATAACCAGGACATGGTAGATTTTGGAAGATGTTTCCATTGGTAGAAAAGACTAGGAGTTGCGGGCATAACCTTAGAGTAAAGGGAAGACCTTTTAAAACGGAGACGAAGAGAAACTTCTTCAGCCAGGGAATGGTGAATCT
>NW_025153065.1:0-1405 GCF_004010195.1 Chiloscyllium plagiosum | reverse complement strand
GATTCAGCCCATCGAGCTTGTTCCATCATTCAGCTGGATCATGGATGATCTTGGGCTTCAATGCCATTCTCCTGCCCTCAACCCACACCCCCCTGATTCCCCGAGGCACCAAGGATCTATCAACCCAGACTTTAAAATAAATTCAACGACTGAGCGTCCACCTCCCGTCAAGGACAAAATTCCAAAAGATTCACAGTCTCCCTGAGCGAAGAATGTTCTCCGCACCTCAGTCCGAAACGATCAACCTCTTATCCTATTGCTCTCCCCACACCCCACCATTTCAGATTCCCCGAGCAGCAGAAACTACGTCGGTGCTGTCAAAACCCCTTCAAAATCTTGTAGCGTTTGAGGAGATCGCCTTTTAAAATCCCGAGAATGTTAGCCCAATTTACTCAAGACTCTCAAAGGACTATCCCCTTAAACCACAAACCAATATGGCTCTACACCGAATTCTGCTCTTTTCAGAACAGGATCCGTAGCAGTCCAAGTTGAGTCGGTTTCCAGTGCTCTTTCAGGCAGGCAAAGCATCTTTCCCCTCTGCTAAATCTCGGCCCTGCCGAGGCCGTCCTGTCTGTGGAAATGCTTTCTCCCTATCCACACTACTTTTTAAAAGACTGAGCTCTCTCAGTTTCAGAAAGTGACTAAAGCTAAAGCAAAGACTCGAGAACAGCAGTACCATTCACCCTTCTAACTGCTCTCCTAAACCCAGCCCATGGTGCTCCGGTTCCACCTTGCTGAGGAGTTACATTGCCTTTAGACACATGGCAGGGTGGTATAAACATGAGGAGCTTGGTTTGGAAAATGCAACCATGCATTGGGTACAATCTGGAGAACACTCTCTCCGAAAGTGGCACCAGACAATGATACAGCAGTTACTGCTGAAAGGGACAGCATGTGTGTGTGTGTGTCTGCGTGTGTGTTTGTGTCTGCGTGTGTGTGTGTGTGTGTGTGTGTGTCTGCGTCTGTGTGTGTGTCTGCGTCTGTGTGTGTGTGTCTGCGTCTGTGTGTGCGCGTGTGTGTGTTTGTGTCTGCGTGTGTGTAAGTGCAAGGGGGGGAGAAGAGGGGGAGGGAGACAGAAAGAAAGAGAGTGAGAGTGTGGATGGAGGCAGAGAGGAAGGAGAAACAAACTGGATAGTTCCTATAAGACCCAGCATTGGCACAATGGGCCAAATGCACAACCCCCCCCCTTCTGTCCTGTACCATTCTGCAGAAACACAGCTTTTTTAACTGGGTTAAAAAAAAAATAGACAAGATAATGTTGACAAAATGGACATAACCTTACGCAAAAAGACACAGGAAGAACTAGCAAACACAAACACAGTGGCAAAACAGGGACAATCATTTCACTGAGGTTTTTTTTATATTGACTGTGGCTTCATACCCAAAATGACTGAGCCAAAATTAC
>NW_025153064.1:0-1405 GCF_004010195.1 Chiloscyllium plagiosum | reverse complement strand
TTCATTTTGACAATACACTAATCCAATACAGGACAATGCTCTGGGCAGCTGGTGGAAGTTAAAACAATTAATATAATATCATGATCTATAAACTGGTGATGGCAACAGTGACCTTGCATCCAATTTTGATTGTAAACATCGATCTCCTGCCCCAATTCAGGAAGTGAATCCCCCGTGCTTTCCTGGTCTGGCCTCAAAATAACTCTAGACACAGAGCCATGTGATAAAGTTTTCAATGGTCCCTGAAACGGCCAAGCAAGACACTCAATTGTATCACACTGCTCCAAGGTCTTAAAGGATAAAACCAGAAAGAATTCCCAGCCTCGATATCAGAAAAGGGAACGGGAATCACAGTCCTGTTGATCCTGCAGAGTCCTTCTTCCCAACATGTGAGAGCTTGTGACAACATTTACAGAGGTTTCTCAAAGGCTGCACGGAAACATCGGGAAAGGAGTAGGCTATTCAACACATTGAGCCATCCCCATTCTAGTTCATGGAGAAAATCACCTCAGTGCAGTTTTCCCAACACAGTGTTCATATCCATTAATGTGTTTAAACATTGTGAAATATAAAATAAGAACTGTTGTAGTCCCTTCAGTCCATCCATCTTGCTCCTCGATTCAATATACAAGCAGTTCTCTGATAACGCGGGTTTATTAAACGTGATTTGACTGCAGTGCGATTCGTGAATTGTGCACCTTTTTTCTGTAAAGTGAGCTCCCGCTCACTGTGACACGATTCCTTGCCAGGCACCAGCTGAACAACAAAATCAAGCTTCAGGATCCTCGGTCTGCAAAATGCACCCTCTGAGTGTTCAGCTAAAACAGGAATGCAATCCACTCTGCAAAGCCTTGAACCTGAGCAGTTCTCTGATAATGCGGGTTTATTAAACGTGATTTGACTGCAGTGCGATTCGTGAATTGTGCACCTTTTTCTATAAAGTGAGCTCCCGCTCACTGTGACACGATTCATTGCCAAGCACCAGCTGAACAACAAAACCAAGCTTCAGGATCCTCGGTCTGCAAAATGCACCCTCTGAGTGTTCAGCTAAAACAGGAATGCAATTCGCTCTGCAAAGCCTTGAACCTGAGCCTGAAACAGGGAAGTGGTCTCACCAATTAGAAAGAACTTTATTTCAAACCAGGTGGAGAATCTTGAGGAGAAATGGAATTCCATGTTGACATCACGTGGTCAGTCAGGCCTGCGCGCTTTCTGGTGAAGAGTTTGGTGAAAGGTACAGGGATGTAGCGAGTGACTGTATTGTGAAAGTGTTGCATTTACAGCACTATTTCATTACCATATATGATTCAAAGGTTTAATTAGACTGTGCTAGTGTGTGTGTTAGACGGATTTTAATTTTGGTTTTGTACTTATATTTTGCGGTTCGCCCATTATTCTCTTTTCC
>NW_025153063.1:0-1405 GCF_004010195.1 Chiloscyllium plagiosum | reverse complement strand
CCCACTCCCCTCGGGGACCCCCCTGTAAATACTGACACACTCCCAGAGTAAGCCCCAGTCCTGTCCTCTGTTCCGGTTATATTGGTGCCGGTCTGTAGATCAGGATTTCAATGTGAGTGGGCAACAGGGCTGGTGAGACACACCCGCACGGTGCTTGGGAGGAAGCTTCCTCCCCTGCAGCCAGTGGAAATGTAAGTGTTTGTTTATACTTGTGGAAACCTTGTGGGTCACCCAGATGGAGAGATGGCTTCAGATAACCCGACGTAATGGAGTTGCCATTGAACAAGCAGCCTGTCAATCTGATTGGCTGTAACCTGGGCACTGTTAGAGTATGGCTAACACAGTGAGAAACACTCACCCAGCACCCCCACCCGCTCAACACCAGCTCCCTCTCACAGGCAGAGAGGATGCTCATGCCATGGGAACCTCGCACCTCAGTCAACAGCATGCTCTGGGGACATCGGTCCGAATCTCACCATGGAAACTGGTGGAATCGATCTCCCTCTACACCTGACAACAGAGAGTAAAGCTTTCTCTACACTGTCCCCCATCCGACACTCCCAGGACAGGGACAGCACAGAGTTAGATACAGAGTAAAGCTCCCTCTACACTGTCCCCATCAAACACCCCCAGGAAAGGGACAGCACGGGGTTAGATACAGAGTAAAGCTCTCTCTACACTGTCCCCCATCAAACACTCCCAGGGACAGGGACAGCACAGGGTTAAATATAGAGTAAAGCTCCCTCTACACTGTCCCCGATCAAACACTCCCAGGACAGGGGAACGTTGGATTGTGTATTCCTCACTGGTTTTGTATCTAACCCTCAGTGGTAGCACACACAAAGTTTGAAACACAGCTCCCTATGAGGGGCACCCAGCACAGCTCCAGAGCACCGGCATCTCCGAATCACAGCTCCAGAGCAGATTGTGAGGAGGTGCTGTTGAGTATACTCTGTATTTCCCTGGAAACTGCAGGGGAGCTGGAGTGTATTATGTCTCTCGCTGTGTCGATTTAACCTCACTGATAAAGCACAGGAAGCCTGGCGGGGGAAGGAACGTTGTGTAGTATTGAACACCAAAACAAACCCTCCTGTGTGGAGTTTGCACGTTCTCTCTGTGTCTGCGTGGGTTTCCTGCGAGTGCTCTGGTTTCCTCCAACCATCACAAAGGTGCTCTTTGGTGGGTCAGTATGGACCTGCTGGGCCGAATGGCCTGCTCCCACATTGTGGGGACTCGAGGATTCTGCTCCCCACCCAGACAGACAGACACACAGAACTGCACCAGTTTGGTTTGCATTATCACATCAATGTGGCATTCTCTCCCCCCTCTGTGCACTAACTATCACCAGAAACCCCCCTGCGGCCAATCCAATATTTATAAGGAACCCCCATGCCAAAACGTGGAG
>NW_025153062.1:0-1405 GCF_004010195.1 Chiloscyllium plagiosum | reverse complement strand
AGATCTCAGATGTTGTGAAAAGGAGTGAAAATGCGGTGTTTATGTCCTGATTCAGGTAGCATTGATTCATCAATCATAGCTATTCAGTCATGACTAGGAAGGCAATTCCCTCCATGAATAAAGGAAATCTACTGCAGAGCTCATACAAAGGGAATTCTTATCCTCAGTAAACTCTCCCATCACATGACCCAACATATCAGCTAAAGCAGGACACACTGCGCATGCTCTAGCCAACGAAGGCACCTTGGGTGATTGATGTCAGCACCGGGCCAATGAAAGGACGGTGGGCGGAGCTGGAGGACCTAGCGGGCGGTTGGTCCTCCAATCAATCAAAGTGAATGTAGGGCGGAGCTAAACCAAACCATGTGATCACCCTCACGCGCGGCGCGGAGTTGCTGTAATGAATGCTCGGGAAGTTATGGAGCGAAAGGATATGGTAAGGAAAGAAATAAACAGGGAAACGGGAGAAAAACTGTGTTGCTATGAGCGGAGAGGTTTTACAAACAAATTGTGCGCGTCGGAAAACACAAATTTGAACGTCCCAGTCCCGTGTTTGCAGTAAATGGGGAATGGCCTCAGCGCGACTGCAGGTCTGAGTGAGCGCCGCCATCTTTATTCGGGACAATGATTCACTGGACACGTGCACCGCCGCCATCTTTGTAGGGGGCAAGGTGCAGCCAGGCGCATGTGCAGACTTTCTCTGGTATCGAGTCATTGGGATCATTGCAGTCAATACTGCTCTGATTCACCTCTGGGCTCCCTCATGGCCACTTTGTCAATATCTAGCTTCCTCAGTCTCGAACCATGGGTGTATATTTGGTCTGTTTACGACTATTATTACTTTTATAGACCCTTTGTAAATTAGTTTTTCACTGCGGCCCAGCCCCTGACCATGTACTACTCTGTTATCAGATTATTTTCTAGAATATTTTTGACAGTCAAGAATTCTTTTTTCCAACAAACAAGTGTACTTTACTTCCATTTCTGACTATCAAATTCTGCCCCATTTTCATTCCCTGTAATGCATTTTGCATTCCCTGAAACATCAACTGTGTTTCTCCTTCCACAGACAGCAGTGATTAATGCCAAAGTCCTGTTGCTTGTGGAGAGGGTGATGTTTGACTTTCTTGTACAGCTGCAGTTTGTGTGCTGAAGGTGCTCTCACAGTGTGGTTGGGTATGTGGCATTATAGGTTATTTTCAGATCATCACTGTTGCTGAATGAATAATGTCCAAATCAACAACAGTTCGTATTTTTATTATCATGCTTATAATTTCACAAAAATACTCTTGAGAACTTTAGACATAAGGCCAGAGATGGAGATATTAGGTCAGGTGACCAAAAGCATTGCCAAAAAGCAGGTTTTGAGGGCTGTCTTAAAGGTGGAAAACAGACCTGTGAGGTT
>NW_025153061.1:0-1405 GCF_004010195.1 Chiloscyllium plagiosum | reverse complement strand
TTACTGAATGATAAAGCATAAGGAATTTCCTCATGTGAAGTAATCCAATTAAAGGTAAAGAAAAACACACCAAGAAGGAGCAATTACATCATTATGGAATGAACTATATGCCCACTATTTCTCCAGGAAAATCAAAAATGAGTAGATATATGGGTAAATTTCCAGAAATTGTCACATTCGTATGGAGCTGGAGTGGCGATTTCAACTTTCTTATTATTAATTGGAATAATGATAACATTGAGGAGAAAGTGAGGTCTGCAGATGCTGGAGATCAGAGCTGGAAATGTGTTGCTGGAAAAGCGCAGCAGGTCAGGCAGCATCCAGGGAACAGGAGAATCGACGTTTCCTGAAGAAGGGCTTATGCCCGAAACGTCGATTCTCCTGCTCCCTGGATGCTGCCTGACCTGCTGCGCTTTTCCAGCAACACATTTCCAGCATCCATAATGATAACATGACTAGCTTCGAGGAAGCAGATTTCTTAAAATACATCCAGGAGCTCAGAACTCCATTATAATCAAGAAGAAGGTGAGGACTGCAGATGCTTGCCATTAGAGACTCCATTATAATCAAGATTTGTATGGAAAACAAAAGACGAGAATCGGCTTGAACTCGAAGATCTAAATAAGGCTGTTTTAAATAAAGTCATGTGTGGTTTGGCCAGAGTGGACTGGCAGAAGACTTTTTTCGAAAAGTCTGCGTCAGAGAGTTTGCACATTCTAGAATAGATTATGGAGAATTCAGGGCCAGGATGTTCAATTAAATAGAAATCATGAAATCCTCAAACCAGTGTCGCATATATATCAAGCCTCATCGTCAATACTGTGGGCTCAAAACAGCAGAAATTAAAAAGAGGTACAGAATGCACAGGGAAAGCTTAACAATGAGTTAACAGGAAAAAGAAGAGACATATAAAAAAGTCTGATGAAATAAAAGGAAATCAATGTCTATTTTATTGGAATTTTCAGGATTCAAATAAAACCAGAGAACGCTCAGAGTCCACGAAGGACCACAGTGGTATTTAATGTCTGGAACCAGATGAAAGAGGTAGTGGTCCCTGTGGATGCACTGTACCAATATCACAAGTGGAAGGAGCAAAACGGCAGAGAATTCAGAGAGAAAAAAAGTGGGAAGTAAAAGTAAAGTGATAGCTGTAAGGGATTTTCTAATTAGGGGATAGATCATATCCATTGTAAGCAGGATCTCAGGACTCGCATGGTGCGTTGCCTGCCCTGAGTCCAGCTTGAAAAGATATTGGAGAGGGAGGAGGAGAATCCAGTTGCTGTGGTTCATTTTGCGGCAAACAACATCGGTATGGATAGAAGGGATGACCGATTGGGGGATTATCAAGCACTCGGAAAGTAATTAAGAACCCGGTTTATAATCTTCAGGTTACTACCTGAGCCAT
>NW_025153060.1:0-1405 GCF_004010195.1 Chiloscyllium plagiosum | reverse complement strand
CTTTATTTTCAGGTTTAATCATATAATCATTCTGGAGCTTGTAATTTTAGACAACTTCTCTTTTAGGTACATATGTAAATATCATATGAAATGTTGCATGAATGGTACCAAATCTGAAATTCGTCTCTAATCTGATAGTAACATGCTTTAACCCTTCTACATATGTGTTGGTATAAGTCTATGTCAGTTATTTTTCTGAAGCCTGTGATTCCTGATGAAGGGCTTATGCCCGAAACATCAACTCTCCTGCTTCTTGGATGCTGCCTGACTTGCTGTGCTTTTCCAGCATGGCACTTTTCGACTCTGATGTCCAGCTTCTTTGGTCATCACTTTTTCCTTTGATCAACAAAAATTATTCTTGGTTTAATCGTCACGAAGTGCAACACAAACCAATTCATGAAATTCAGATATCTCACATTTGCCTTAACTGTGTGAAGGCGAAGACATGACTAAATTATTGTCAGTAATTGAAACCGTACTGACAAACTTGTGCAGTATCAGTGCCTCACCTTTAGAATGTTCCCAGATATCGCACAGCTGCAGTATTTTGTTTTCCACTCAGCTATATGTTGTTTTCACTTGTTTCTTAGTGAAAGATTACAAAATTAACTTGGATGAATGAACTTATAATTTCTTTAACCAATGTTGGGAGAAAAAAAAGTCAGTATTTCAAGTGCTGATAAAGTAAAATAAAGTGATAATCAGTAGAAAGCGTTTAAGATCGATATGGAACAAATGTTGACAAATGGGATTAGATTAATTTTGGATATCTGGTCAGCATGAGCAAGTTGGACTGAAGGGTCTGATTTTGTGTCGTACAACTGTGACTTCATTCTCTCAGTTATTCAAGAAGTTGAATACTTCGAGGAGGAAAAGGAGAATTTATGCAGAGAATGCACTTGAAATGATGATTGAGGTATATCAAACTCACATTGTTTCATGACCTTTTCCTCTGGGTTCTTCAATGAACAAACTTGTTTTATTATCTGAATAACTATGTATCATGTGATTTGTTTCACACAAAATATTTCGTTAGTATCTGTTCAACTATTAAGAAGTGTTCATGTTTAAAATTTAGGCAGCTTGATTATTAAGCAAGAAAAGGTTGCTTTATAAAACATAACAAGATTTTTATCTGTTCTGGGCACTGAAAATATGGAAGTCAATTCTGAGAAAAAAATATTCGTCAGTAATGTTCCCACATATGTGGAGTAATTGCTTCTGGTCACTCTTCAGGTTATAGAAGCTCGGAAAGAAATGAGTTGGCCAAAGTTAGCAACATCATTTGGATGGACTATGCTCATTGGGGAAACTTGTAGGATCTGTAGAAGAAACATGTGTTTCAGAGTGTATGCAATAAACCTGAACATTACTATATTTTCACAGAGCTTGGGACCCGACTGGA
>NW_025153059.1:0-1405 GCF_004010195.1 Chiloscyllium plagiosum | reverse complement strand
CCAAAATCTGGGACCTCACCCCTGGGTAACGTTAATGCAAAAAGATCAGCCAGGGACCCCACAATTTCTTCTCTAGCCTCTTGCAGTGTTGGTGGATATATTCGGTCAGGAGATGTATCCACGTTCATACATTCTAATACATTCAACACTTCCTCTCCTGTGATATGGACTGTCCCCAAGAGACATCACTAACTTCCCCAAGTTCCCAAGCCTTCATGTACTTCTCCATGGTCAACACAGAAGAGAAATAACTCTTGAGATTTTGCCCATGGAAAGTCCTATTCTCTCTCTAGTTATTCTTTTTCCTTTAACATACTTCAAGAATCTCTTTGGATTCACCCAAATATTCTCAGCCAAGATCATCTGCCCTCCTGATTTCCTTTTCAGTAAACTCTTGTATCCCCTATTTATCCTCAGCGATTCCCTTGACCCCAGCTGCCTGTACCTGAGCCATGTCTGCCTTGTTTTTTTCTGGTTAAAGCCTCAATGTCTCTTGTCATCCAGGGTTACTTATTCCTGCCAACCTTGCTCTTCACACTCACAGGAACGTACAGATCTTGAACTGAAGCTATCCAACATTTAAAGTACTTCAACTTGCCAGAGGTCCCTTTGCCTGCAAACACACTTCTCAAACCAATCCTTGCAAGCTGCTGTCTAATTCCGTCAAAATGCGCTTTGCCCCAATGTAGAACTAGCACCTCTGGAACATTTTGCCTTACTCCACAATGATTACAATATTAATAGAAATATGGACACTGGTTCCAAAGTTTTCCCCCACTGTCATCTCACTCCGAACATTCTGGTTGGGTTGTTTACCTTGTTTTTAGAAGTAACTGGACAACACCATCAGCATCTCAATGTTCACTTGTGGGACTTTATCTCTTCCATGTGAAGGAATATGACCCAAAAATCTTCATTTAATCTGGCTCCCAAAAAAATTCCCGGGAACAGTCCTGCCCAGGTTATCAGTGATCCCAGCTAACGACAGCAAGGCACAGAAAGGGTTCAAAGTTATTCTTCACTGAAACGGTTTTCATGTAAACATCCTAGATTAGTTTGAGAATGCACTTAGATCTGGAGGAAAGCTTCCTCGAAGTGCTCCATCGAACACTCTGGAGATTGACAGCACCTCGTGTTCTCTGAGTTGTCACAGTCAAATACATAAAGGACAGGGTTAATTATTAATACCTGCATCTCTCTGATCTGATCTGGGAGAGATGGGTCAGGAGGGGGCCATCGAACACTCTGGAGATTGACAGCACCTCGTGTTCTCTGTGTTGTCACAGTCAAATACATAAAGGACAGGATTAATTATTAATACCTGCATCTCTCTGATCTGATCTGGGAGAGATGGGTCAGGAGGGGGAGATTACTTTGTTGGGTGGGGGTCAGTCAGGGAGGGGAG
>NW_025153058.1:0-1405 GCF_004010195.1 Chiloscyllium plagiosum | reverse complement strand
CCACGTCCTGCATTCTGTCCCTATATCTTAGCAAAAGATGACTGTTCGCTTGCTGAACAAATAAAGTGATTCACTCAGTTATCCCATTTGCTGACATAACTCTACTGTCACACTGGAAGGAGAACATTCAGTTATTTTAACTCGAACATGGTATATTAGGACTTTGTGGTGATAAAGTCTATTACAGTGAGAAATGGTGTGAATTTTCTCGAACTGAAAAACATTCACTTAATTCCACCTCTTGTGGAGATTCCTATCTGTTCCCATCTGACATGTCCGAGATTTAGCTCTCTGTTGTTTTCCATATTCAGAACAGAACTGCGGCACAAATCCAAGCACATGATTTCTTTAATTATTGACCTACGAAGTCGATGCCAATGCCTCACATTGTAATGGGATTCATCAACAAGAGAACTTTTCAGGATTAACACAGTTGTATCTTATGTGCAGGGGGTCATCACACAAGCACAGTATCAAGCTTCCTTAGGCGCAAGACAAAAGATGCTGGAAAGAGAAATCGGAGTTGACATTTTCGGTGCAGTGACGCCGTCCTTAGCATTGATTATTTCCAGAAAAAGTTTGGTCTATATGCAGAAGATATGTGGGGGCACAGTAATTAGAAGTGAACGAGATGTTGGGATAGAGCCGAAAGAGAGAGACTAACAGTTGGACATAGGAATTGATAATGATTTGTTTGGAGCATTAACAACTGTTCATGGAGACTGTTTATGACTAACCATAGGTATTGAGTAATGGCTGCTATGCTATAAATAGACCTGGTGTGTGTGTCGGGGGCGAGGACATGGGAGACTTCAGGCCTCTAAAATGATTGAAATTGGTATGGATGGTCGCTGGGTGCTCAAGCAGAAAATGGCCTGTTACTTTTTCAGCATGCGCTGAGCTATGGTGGAACACTGCATTAAGCCTGAGATAGAGACGTTGGCGAGGAAACATGGTTCTGTGCTAAAGGAGCAATCAACTGGAAGCTCTGGGACATTTCTGGCGATAGAACTTTGTATTCTGCAAAACGGTCATTCAATTCAGACTTCATTTCCCAAAGTAATGGCGACCACAATATGAGCAGTGAATCTATGAGACTGGATTGTGTGAAGTGTAGGGAAAGTGTTGCTTCACCTGGAAGGTGTATTTGAGAACTTGTGTGCTAAGCAGGGAGTTCAGAAATGGACAAGTGAGGAGAAGCAAGAAGCAAGAAGAAAGGATAGTGTAGAAGATATTATTAGAGATGTTGTTAATAAATGGGTAAGAAAGCGACCAGAAAGGAACTATACCTGAATGCTCGTACTTTTTGGAAGAATGTTGGGGATATAACGACATAAATTATCACGAACGAATACTATTTAGTAGACATTGAAGATACATGGAGACAGCATAGTCAAGACTGGGA
>NW_025153057.1:0-1405 GCF_004010195.1 Chiloscyllium plagiosum | reverse complement strand
CCTCCCATCCAGAGATGCATGGTTCAGCAGTTTCCCTCTGGCCCTGAGTGGGGATCTCTCTCCAGCTGAATTCATCTCAGATTGACTGGACACCTCTGTTCTTTATTTGGAATATTTAGCTCTCAGTCTGTATCAGGGGCATTAGTATCATTTTAAAATGATCAGATTCCACTCACAGGGTCCACACCGGGACTAGGAAATGAACAGGACCCAGTATCACAAATCAATTCCACACATAGCTCCCACTTTCTAATAAAGCCAGTCAGCTCCATTTCGTCAACCCCTCTCTCTTTATTTAATGGTCAGGGTTGGAACATCACCTGGGTGTAAGGATCCTGATGCCTGAACCGAACTGGGAGGGGGAGACTGAGCCCAAACCTCCTGGCAGTGAGACTGGGATATACGTGTGAGGGAGTGAGGGAGGGAATGAGGGAGTGACAACAGGTTTTATTGAGTAAACTGATTTCCAGAGGTGACGGCAAGGGGAGGATTTTATACTTTCTGGAGTCCTACAGCGCAGACTCCAATTCCATGCAGATGTCACTATAACAAAGTTCCATCTCCACACACTCAGAAGATAAACTGAGATTAAAGGTCCAATTCCGTTCTCTTTACACCTCCCCCGGGTTCTTCAATGCTAATGCTTTTTACCATGACCATACAGCCATTAACACTGAACTGGTTTATTCTGATCCCCACACAGCTCATCAGTCTATTTTGCTCAAGGGTCAAATCTCCCACGGTGTGCTTTGTGAAAGTGTAGGATATAGACGATCTCTTGTCGATTCCCAGAGCAATGATGTAATGGTGGATGAGAATGGCAGCTGGTTGTTGTGCTGTGACACTCAGGAAGAGGAGCCTGCAGCACTGAAAACCACTCAACAAAGAATGGATTTCCACGAGGAGAGTCCAGGCTGTAAACAGACCCAGCTTTTAGAAAGGAAGGCAAAGTAGTGACATTCTCATGGTCCTTTCTCTCAGCTTTGCTCTTTGACCTGGAGATGAATGTAATCAGATAGAAAGGGGAATGTAGGGTGTTCCACAGAGAAGGGTGGAGACAAGGAAATACAGATTGCACCATTATTCTAGGGTTGGGATTTGTTCTGTTATGTCTCATGGACTGTGTGTCTGTATACAATACAGAGACATGCTCATGGTATCATCATGGTGTATGGCCTGAGGGTGGAAAGGTCACCGACTCCATCAGACGGCCAGGAACAATTGGAGCATGACATGTGGCTAGGAGAATGCTGCTTTCTGCTATGACCCAGTCGTTAATGTTAGCCCATTCACCTGCAGGTGTACCTGCAAATACAAGGTTTTCTATATAATAGTCAGCTGCAATAAATGTCATTTGGAATCAATATCATGCTGCCCACAACCAGTTTCTTATGTAACCATGGAA
>NW_025153056.1:0-1405 GCF_004010195.1 Chiloscyllium plagiosum | reverse complement strand
CCCGCCACCTCTTCTGGCAGTGAGTTTCACACCTACAGCACTCCTGTGTCATGCCACAATGGAGATATGGAGCTGTAAATGGAGGGAGCTGCACATCCTGTCACTTTCAGCATGAGCTGCAACTTTCCCCGTGCTGGGCAGTGATCTAATACAGTGTTACTGAGCAATGCAGTGATTGGTCTACACAGCTGTGTATGCTGGGAAGGTAACTGCTCCAGGTTAATGGATAAATTCACTGCTATTCGCTGCACAACTCTCCATGCTGAACAGATATCCAATCCGTTTGTATAAAACAATGCCTTTGTGTGTTCTGCACAGCGCCCTGTGCTGAACAGATCATCTAGTCCAAGTTTATGGATCAATGCACTGTTGGACCAATACGTCGTGAACTGGTGAGCTCTAAACAGTGTTCGATCCTGGACGGATTGCTGAGCAGTACACTAGCCTGGTCTACGCAGTATTTCATGCTGAGCAGGTGTCCGGGCTGGATCTGAGAGGTGGATTGAGTATCTGATATAATTCCTGACATGATTATCACTCTTCCAGCTCGGCCCATTCCGCTGGTAAATGTGAGATGCTGTGTTTGAGATAGAGTTTACTTAGTCAAAATATTCGACATTAAGCAAAACACAATTTATCCGAAGACTGCCGCGAAAAGGCAACAAAAGGAAGAGGAACTTGCAATAACATAAATCTGTTGGAAAACTTAGCAGAATAATAGTTTATTTAACAGCTATACAGTAACTGCTCCAATATCGTATCATCCAATAAGCACACAAATGTCAGAAAAGAAATGCAGGAAACAGATTGGCTGACATGCAGTTCTCCAATCCAGGAGGTAAGAACATCAAAAGACAGTTCCGAGAGAAATTACAGAGACAGTGTGTAGCGCCCGGAAGAGATTTACTGCCTTCCAATCCTGCTGAGACTCCAGCAATAACTGGCAACATGTAAAACTAAGAATCCTGGTTCTGTGAGAGTTTGACCATCACTCCATAGGACCAGGCCGCAGCTGCAAGAATACAAGGAATGGACTGCAACTACACCGCCTATGGCTCTGTAGGTGTCTCTCAAAAATGGCTAAGCCGTTAAATGCTGTACAGACAAAAGTCAAAGTTAAACATTCATAATTAAAACGAAAAGATGCAGCAGGCCTGTTGATCAGACACAGACGGCCTCGGGAGCCCAGCAATTCCTATACTGCCAAAACATAGCAGAATCATCAAGCTTTGGAAGAGAAAGAATTATGTCTCTCCCTCATCTCTATGTTTACAACTGGAGATGTGCCATGAGCCCAATAATCAGCGATATCAAAATCCCAGCCACACCAAGTATTATTGTGATATATCAGAGTTGCCGTGAAATGGGTTTACTGGAGCTGTTTGTTCAGTGACTGTGATTAATA
>NW_025153055.1:0-1405 GCF_004010195.1 Chiloscyllium plagiosum | reverse complement strand
CACACAGACAGACACGCACACATATACACAGTTTCCCACTCTGCCACACCGTCATTCCAATGCGCACACACGAAAATATACGTGTTTTGTGATGAATTTGCATTTGCAGACTTGTATTCGCATATACATTCTATTTTGTTCAAAAAGTATACAACCTGTTGACAGTCAGTCCATGTGACATTTCACAAATTCTTGTTTTGGCAATATAAACGGTCTGACTCAAGGTTTGAATAGACAGACGCTAACCTTACACCAGGAATGATTTGCCATAGTTGAGATGTCGTATTTGCTTTTCAAAGGAAAGAAACCGTAAGTTATCTCGGGAATGTGGTTAGAAAAGAGTTCTGGAATTTGCATAAAAATGATTTAAAGCATGCAACCCATTCTAAATGATTGAAGCCTTCACTGCAATTTAAGTTTGGTTAATACATCTTGAGGTTGTATGACACCTTGATCTTTTACTGTAAATTTATTGTCCAATGGTCCTGCTCCACTAGCTTACTGAACAATGAGCAGCGCTCCGAAAGATTGCACACTTCCAATTAAAGCTATTAGACGAGGAAATGGTGTTTTGTGATTTTTACGTTTCAACACACCAGTCCAACATCGGCCCCTCCATATTTCTTGTGCAAGTCAGATTGAATAATGATACATAATCACTCCACTATGTTCAGCATTCCTGTAATCAGTGTCTCACAAATATACTTCGCCCTGAATATGTAGATTACCTATATTATTTTGACTTTTAAAAGAAAAAGTATTGAATTGAAAGGGATTAATTGAACTTGTTTGTTTAGTGGCCGTGTTTAACGTCAGTCTCCATGGATTTTCAATATGCCTTGGAGGGTTTCCCTTGTCAGTAAATAAAGGCTTCCGTTCGATGTGTTCTACCATCGTTTCAGTGTCGCCATCACTTTCTATGCCAACAAGGATCAGCATCGAGAGAAATAGTGAAAGAGGATCTGAGAATGATAGAATGGAATGTTACAGCAATGGATCAGAATCTGAGAACATTGAACTGGAATGTTCATAGAATGGACAGGAGATTATCCTTGGGTCTTTACTTGCTTTCTCAGGATTGGATGTCATTAGCATCACGGATTTTGGGTATACTTTATGTTGTCCAAAGTGGTTATTATCCCACACTCGCTATTGTTGGGATTCCTGGTAAGTCACTCTATCTGTTTATTAAATCGGGTAGAACTGAAGTCCTGCTCATTATATTGAAGTTTTGCAAGGATGGACGTCAATATCTTCCGCTTCAATCAAAACGTAATTCCTTGAAAATTTCAAAATAAAAAATTTAACACTGATTGCTGATTGCTCATTACTCCCATTACAAAATAACCAAATGTATTAGAGGAATTCAGAGTATACAAAAATTCTATGATCCTTTCTCTCTCTG
>NW_025153054.1:0-1405 GCF_004010195.1 Chiloscyllium plagiosum | reverse complement strand
ATGCTGATTATCCCGATTCATTCCTTGTATCTAGAAATTCAAATAAATCCTATCGTTTAGAATTGCATTCAACAACTTACCCACGACCATAACCAGACACACAGGTCTATCGATCCCAGACTTCTCCATGAATTCCTTTCTAAACCAAGGCACAACATTAGCCATCCCCCAGTCATTCGGCGCCTCACTCGTTATAATACATGATAAAAATATTTCTATGAAGGGCCCAACAGTTTCATTCCCTAACTTCCCACAAGTTTCCGGGATACAGGAGATCAGATCCCAGAGAAATATCCAACTTTATATTTTCCAGGTCCTCCAGCACTTCACCTTTTCAATGTGAACTACTTTCAAAACATCAGTATTTAGGTGTACGAGCCATTTCGTTCTCCAGAGTGTAAACTGACGCGAAATGAACATTATATGTTTCTCAATCTGCTGAGGATCAAGACATAGGTGAGTTTTTTCATCTTAAAGTGGTCCTATTTGGTCTCACTTTCTTAAGTACTTGCAGAATCTCTTTAGATTATACTTAACTTTATGGTCTGAGGCTATTTAATATTCTCCATTGACCTTTATGATGTCCTCCTCAAGAATGTCCCTCCACTCCTTATATCGTTCAAGACGTTCACTTGAAACCATGTGTTTATAAAGAAGATGTCACCTCCGTTAAAAAAAAATCTTATGACAAGGCCTAAATCCCTGCAATCAACGTTCTAACGGAATACCTAAAATGTGCAAACCGGACATTTGGACCAAGAAACCCACACGAATCATGCGACGGGAATCGCACCCAACTCACACATCTACCCAATTCCTGTAACTCTGAATTTCCCATGACGAAACAACGTCAGTCATACATCTTTCGTCTGGGGAGGAAACGCAGGCTGAAATGGACAGGATGTGCCAACTCCAAATTCTATTGAACAAACATCGCGGAGGCTGCAAGACATTAGTACTCACCACTGAGTCCGCCATTATAAACGTCCTATCCACCACTCAAAACATACCATCACTTAGATATGGGGCCAAAACCTACTCTCAATGTTCCAAATGCAATGGTCCAGAGCCTCCTATTGACTGAGGCCTAAACCTCTGCCCGTGCTTTTTAATTTGCTTGAACTGAACGTCGACACGTTCCTAAACACCAACTGAAACTGCATGCTAAACATAAGAGAAAATTGAACTTGGAATTCTTTCTGCTTTCAGAAATATGTCTATGCCTCTACTCTTTCCACCAAACATATGACCTCATATTTTCCACAAAGTATTGCAACTACAACATTTTTCGAAGCACTCAATTCGTTCAAGTCATTCTGCAGCATGCCCGCTTCATCAATAAGATCTGGCCTTCACCTATCATTGTGTCTTTTTCAAATGGAGTGATAACACCCTCAGTTCCTTT
>NW_025153053.1:0-1405 GCF_004010195.1 Chiloscyllium plagiosum | reverse complement strand
AAGCACTTTCTGAGGTATTGAGGAAGTACTTTCTGAGGTATTGAGGGCACTTTCTGATGTACAGAGGGAGCACTTTCTGAGGTATGGAGGAAGCACTTTCTGAGGTATTGAGGTCGCACTTTCTGTGGTACTGAGGTCGCACTTTCTGAGGTATTGAGGAAGTAATCTCTGAGGTACTGAGGTAGAACTATCTGTGGTATTGATGGAGCACTATCTGAGGTATTGAGTGAGCACTTTGTGAGGTACTGAGGGAGCACTTTGTGAGGTTTTGAGGGAGCACTTTCTGAGGTACTGAGGGAGCACTCTCTGAGGTATTGCGGAAGCACTTTCTGAGGTATAGAGGAAGTACTTTCTGAGGTATTGAGTGAGCACTTTCTGAGGTACTGAGGGAGCACTTTCTGAGGTATTAAGGAAGGACTTTCTGAGGTATTGAGCGAGCACTTTCTGAGGTACTGAGGGAGCACTTTCTGAGGTATTGAGGGAGCACTATCTGAGGTATTGAGGGAACAAGTTCTGAGGTATTCAAGAAGCAGTCTCTGAGGTAATGAGGGAGAACTATCTGAGGTACTGAGGGAGCAGTTTCTGAGGTTTTGAGGAAGCACTTACTGAGGCATTGAGGAAGCACTTTCTGAGGTATTGAGGGAGAACTCTCTGAGGTACTGAGGGAGCACTTTCTGAGGTATTGAGGGAGCACTATCTGAGGTAATGAGGGAACAAGTTCTGAGGTATTCAGGAAATAGTCTCTGAGGTACTGAGGGAGAACTATCTGAGGTACTGAGGGAGCACTTTCTGAGGTATTGAGGAAGCACTTTCTTAGGTATTGAGGAAGCACTTTCTGAGGTATTGAGGGAGAACCCTCTGAGGTACTGAGGGAGCACTATCTGAGGTATTGAGTGAGCACTTTCTGAGGTACTGAGGGAGCACTTTATGAGGTATTGAGGGAGCACCTTCTGAGGTACTGAGGCATCACTATCAGAGGTATTGAGGAAGCACTTTCTGAGGAATTGAGGGAGCACTTTCTGAGGTATTGAGAAAGCACATTCTGAGTTATTGAGGAAGCACTTTCTGAGGTACTGAGGGAGCAATTTCTGAGGTATTGAGGAAGCACTTTCTTAGGTATTGAGGAAGCACTTTCTGAGGTATTGAGGGAGAACTCTCTGAGGTACTGAGGGAGCACTATCTGAGGTATTGAGTGAGCACTTTCTGAGGTACTGAGGGAGCACTTTATTAGGTATTGAGGGAGCACCTTCTGATGTACTGAGGCATCACTATCAGAGGTATTGAGGAAGCACTTTCTGAGGAATTGAGGGAGCACTTTCTGAGGTATTGAGAAAGCACATTCTGAGTTATTGAGGAAGCACTTTCTGAAGTGTTGAGGGAGAACTCTCTGAGGTACTGAGGGAGC
>NW_025153052.1:0-1405 GCF_004010195.1 Chiloscyllium plagiosum | reverse complement strand
TACATCTCTAAGGCTGTAATTAGTGCTCCGCTTACCTGCACCAATTCTCCCATTTACCAATCCTGCACTAATTCGGGAATTTCACCAACTCACCCATTGAGGTTATCCTGCCCTAGTCCTCCCACTTAGAATGTAATGGCACCGACATGAACTCTCCAATTATTTTTGCCCTGCATCAATTCCTTCCATTTAGTTGTTCCCTGATACACATCTTCCACGGACAGATGCCGTGCTGATTATTTTTTGTTTTCATTTCGTGATGCACTGAACTGAATCTCCAGTTTACTGATGCTTGCAACATTTTCTTCTTTTTATTGATTCCCTGCCCCCTGTTCCCCAATTTAGACATGCTCTGCTCCAATTTTCCAATATATTGGCACTCCCATCAATTTTCTAATGGAATGGCACTGTGCAGCAGATCTCCCATTTATTGCTTCCACCAAATCTCCCATTTACTCATATCCCTGTACTAATTCTTCCATTTACTGATGGCCGAGCCCGATTCTACCATTTAAGGGTGCGCTACTCTAATTCTCCCATTTACTGTTGCCATGCACCAATTCTCTAATTTAGCTCCACTGTACACCAGATCACTTATTTACTGATGGCCCGCACCAATTCTCCAATTCAGTGTTGCTGAGCACCATTTCCCCCAATTACTGACGTCCTGAATAAGTTCTCCATTCAGTATTGCCTTACACCAATCCTCATATTGACTGATGCCCTCGCCCAATTTAGGGGTGCCCGACTCTCATTCCCGCGTCAAGTATTGTCCTGTCCCAATCCTCCCATTTAGTGCTACACTGCACCAATTCTCCCATTTACTGCGAAATTGAAACTCTCCCATATGGGTCTAACTGCACTAATTTGACAATATCAGATGCCCCGTTCCAAATTCTCTTATTTCAAAAAGCCCTTGCCCAATTCTTCCATTTCGTATTTCCTTGGAATGATTCTCCAATTTCGTGGAGTGCTGCCAGAATTCTAAAATTGAGTCATTGACAAGTTGGTCTGAAGTGTCCGTTTCCATGTTGTCCATCTCTATGATTGTATGACTCTGTTTATGACTCCGCTGCTCTGCACCATTTCTCCCATTTACCAATCCTGCACAAATCCTGAAACTGCACCAACTCTCCCATTGAGTACTATCCTGCCCTATTTAAAGGTACCTGCATGAATTCTCCAATTACTGATGCCCTACATCAATTCCTTCCATTTAATTGTTCCCTGATACACTTCTTCCACGTACAGGAGCTCTGCTGAATTGATTTATTTTAGTGATGCACTGAACCGAATCTCCAATTTACCGATGCTTGCAACATTTCTTCTTTTTATTGATTCCCTGGCCCCTATTCCCCAATTTAGACATGCTCTGCTCCACTTTTCTAACATATTGACAATCACG
>NW_025153051.1:911-1405 GCF_004010195.1 Chiloscyllium plagiosum | reverse complement strand
CAGCGTGGATGTGAATGAGGAGTCTAATGCCGCATGGATATGAATGGAAAGTCGAATGCAGCGTGGATGTGAATGAGGAGTCTAATACATTGTGGATGTGAATGAGGAGTTTAATACAGCGAGGAAGTGAATGGGGAGTCTAAAGCAGCGTGGATTTGAATGGGGAGTCTATTGCAGTGTGGATGTGAATGGGGAGTCTAATGCAGCATGGATGTGAATGAGGAGACTAATTCAGCGTGGTAGTGAATGAGGAGTCTAATGCAGCGAGGCTGTGAATGGGGAGTCGAATGCAGCGTGGATGTGAATGAGGAGACTAAAGCAGCGTGGATGTGGCTGGAGAGTCTAATGCAGCGTAAATGTGAATGGGGAGTCTAATGCAGTATCGATATGAATGAGGAGTCTAATGCAACAAGAATGTGAATGAGGAGTCTAATGCAGCGTGGATGTGAATGAGGAGTCCAATACAGCGTGGATGTGAATGAGGAGTCTAATGC
>NW_025153051.1:0-903 GCF_004010195.1 Chiloscyllium plagiosum | reverse complement strand
AATGCAGCGTGGATGTGAATGGGAGTTCTAAAGCTGTGTGGATGTGAATGAGGAGTCTAATGCAGTGTGGATGTGAATGAGGAGTCTAAAGCAGCTTGGATGAGAATGAGGAGTCTAATGCAGCGTGGATGTGAATGAGGAGTCGAATGCAGTGTGGATGTGAATGAGGAGTCTAAAGCAGCGTGGATGAGAATGAGGAGACTAACGCAGCGTGGATGTGAATGGGGAGTCTAATGCAGTGTAGATGTGAATGGGGAGTCTAATGCAGCGTGGATGTGAATGAGGAGACTAATTCAGCGTGGAAGTGAATGAGGAGTCTAATGCAGCGAGGATGTGAATGAGGAGTCTAATGCAGCATAGATGTGCGTGGGAAGTCTAAAGCAGAGTGGAAGTGAATGGGGAGTCTAATACAGCATGGATATGAATGAGGACTCTAATTCAGCGTGGATTTGAATGGGGAGTCTACTGCAGTGTGGTTGTGAATGAGGTGTCTAATGCAGTGTAGATGTAAATGGGGAGTCTAATGCAGTGTGGATGTGAATGAGGAGTCTAATAAAACAAGGATGTGAATGAGGAGTCTAATGCAGTGAGGATGTGAATGAGGTGTCTAATACAGCGTGAATGAGTATGGGGAGTCGAATGCAGCGTGGATGTGAATGGGGAGTCTAATACAGCATGGATGTGAATGAGGAATCTCTTGCAGCGTGGATGTGAATTGGGAGTCTAATACAGCGTGAATGAGAATGAGGAGTGTAATGCAGTGTGGATGTGAGTGAGCAGTCTAATACAGCATGGATGTGAATGAGGAGTCTAATGAAATGTGGATTTGAATGGGGAGTATAAAGCAGCGTGGCTGTGAATGAGAAGTCTCATGCAGCAAGGATGTGAATGAGGGGTCTAATG
>NW_025153050.1:0-1405 GCF_004010195.1 Chiloscyllium plagiosum | reverse complement strand
AACGTTAGCAGGAATTACCTTATAGGCAGAAAAGAGTGATGGCAATGTAAATATGGTTACAATTAGGACACTGAATGTACTTGTAGGAAGGGCAGGATAGGAACTGCGTGTGACAGTAGTCTCCATCCCGGCTGGATAACTAATGAGTATCAGAGTTGTAATGAATATAATCCTGGATTGGAAACAAATAGTTTTCTGTAATACCATGTCAGGAGCCATCAAGAAAATTCCCGACTCTAGATCAAATGTTAGATAATGAGAAATGTCAAATAATCTCAATTTCAAGAACATTTGTGAGCAGAGAACCATAATACAATATAATCTTTTGTTAAACTTCAGTCTGATTAAGTGAAGGCCATGTGAATTAGAGGTGCATTTAGGGCATTTGACACATTGAGAGTTTCCGGCATTCAGTGAAATCATGGCTGATCCAATGACCGCCAAATTCTGCTTCACTGTCTTTCCCACGACACACTTGTTTCCCTGATGAATTAAAATCAGACCATCTCTGCTCTCAATATTCTTAATAATCTGGCCCAGGCAGCGCTCTGTAGTCAGGAGCCTCACAAAGTCACTCCCCGCCAAGTGAATATGTTCCATCTCATCTACATATTGAATGAGTGAGCCCTTCCTGGGATTTGATGCCCCCCAATTAACGATCCTCACACAAGGGAAACCAAAGGAATTGGCAAAGGTAATTACGGCATACAACAAGAAAATTAGTGGAGTTGTGGACAATGCGGGAGGAAAATAAAGGTTGCAGCAGGATATAGATCAGCTGGAAAGATGGGTGGAGAAATGGCAAAAGGAGTTTAACTTGACCAGTGTGAGATTAAATATTTGTGTGGTCAACTGCAAAAAAGTCAGGAAGGTGAGGGATATGGATTTCAGTGGGATCTTGGTGCATACCCAATGCTCCATGAAAGTGGCAATGCAACTGGTTGAGATGGAAAACAAAGTTCACAGTATGCTTGCCTCCATCACTCACCACTTTGAGTATGGCCGTTTGCATGTCATATTGTAACTGTGTGCAACTTTGGTTTGGCCACATTGGAATACTGCGTGCAGCTCTCATCGCCACAAGATAGCAAGAGCCGGGAGTATTTGTGAAGGGCATAAAAGCAGGTTACAAACATTCTGCCTGTGTTATATCTTTTAAGAGTCTGTTCGCTATAAGGTGAGATTGAGCAAACTTGGAGTGTTTTGCGAGGCGTGAAATAGTACAGAAATATAAAATTAGGAGAGACGAGAAAAATGTGGATGTCAGAATATATTTTCCAGTGTAGGAGAATCAAATTCAAATGTGCATAGGATTAAGCGGAGCTGGGGGAAAGTTTAAAATAAATGTTCGAAGCAAGTATTGTTTTACAGTGAGTGTGAAAGATATGAAGGAGTTAGTAGAGGC
>NW_025153049.1:0-1405 GCF_004010195.1 Chiloscyllium plagiosum | reverse complement strand
ACTAAACTAAATTACTGTCTAATTATTGGAATGGCAATGAAATGAAAATTAGTGTTAGAAGTCTTACAACGTAAATAACTCAATATTTCTAAACAAGATTGCTCTGATGTTGATTAGATATTCATTAAAATCAGTGCACTGAGAATAAAAATGTTGGAATAATGGTGTGTAAAAAGCACCTCAGATATGCCGTACTCATTGATCAGAATTATTTTGCCATTCAAAATTCTCAGCTTTTCAATATTCTATTTTTCTTATCTCGGGTTTGCTTCTGAAGAAAAATAATTCATAATTGTAGTTACTTTATGTATCATCAATATTTAGACATTTGCGCTAATACATGGAAGAAAATAAGTAGGCAAGGAAAATTAATATTACAGAATGTAAGTCAATGTCATTGAGTGGTGAAGAATGGTATTCAATATTTTCTCTAAAGAAACAAATACGTTTAATGTATATAACTCCAAAATGTTTGCAGATATCGATATAACGAGCTTCAATTACACTTTTGTAGTGATGATTAGACTGGACAATGAGAAAACTTAGAAATATTCAGGAATATCAACATCTAGCATCCATTGAATGGGATGATAACGAAATATTTGCTGTGCTTATTGAGCACAAGGACAATAAGATACTTCAGAAGAGTGTTCTACACAGCAGTAATTAGATGGCCTTGAACATGATCATGTCGTCTTTGTGCAGGGTGTGTGTACACTTTGATTTCCCAAACGTGGAGCTGTTTTACAAAGAAGTCCATATTTCCTTCCTTTGGTTTTCTTGCAGACAACACTCCTTTATAATTCATATAATTTATTCTGGTCAGTATTTCGACATTTATATCAGAATTCAGAAGAAAATGAGAAGCAATTAACATGAGTATTTTCATGAATGAAAACAATAAATAAAATTTACAGTGGCAATTTTCAGTGTTTTCTCTTAATAAGCAGATGAAGATTTTTTTAATAGATATGAGTACAAAGTATTTGTACTAAGCTAAAATGAAATGTTTTGCCAACTTTGGACTGGGAACCTGTTCTAAAACTTGTAACGAATCAGGATCATCAACATCTCGATATATGTTGGTGCTAGCGTCCTCAGCCATCTGTAATAAAAAAAATGACTATTGGTTTTAACTGCATATGTCCTGTGTAATTACTGAACTGAAATATAAGGTAACGATTGAATTCATTGGATAGAATGATCAGTAAATGTTTACTGTGGTGCTTGCTCTCAGGAACAAGAACGAACTTACTCAGGTGATTCTACTCAGCATTAATTATATGATCATCAAGACTTTGTGTAGCTCGATGTGCCATTTAGTGTGAGCATTGATTTCAATAACATTGAGATTTTTTTATGTGATATAGGCATGGATTAACAATTGGGTGTTAAAGATCATAAT
>NW_025153048.1:0-1405 GCF_004010195.1 Chiloscyllium plagiosum | reverse complement strand
GAGTGCCGCACTGTGAGAGGGTTAGTACTGTGGCAGTGCCACGCCGTGTATCTGACAGTCAGTCCTGAGGGAACAGGGCGCTGTGAGGGGGTTAGTACTGAGGGAGCACCGCGCTGTGGGTCAGAGGGTCAGTATTGAGGGCTTGCTGCATTGTCAGATGGTCAGTACTGAGGGAGCAGTGAACTGTCAGATATTCAGTCCAGAGGGAATGCCACACTGTCAAAGGATCTGTACTGAGAGAGCACTGCACCATCAGAGGGTCAGGACTGAGAGAACACTACCCTGTCATAGGGTCAATACTGAGGCAACGCTGCACTATCAGAGGTACAGAATCGACAGTGCCACACTGTCAGAGGATCAGCACCGTGGGAGTTCGGCTCTGTCGGAGGGTCAGTACTGAGGGAGTGCTGTCCTATTGGGTTCGTCAGTGCTGAGGGAAAGCTGCACTGTTGGAGCAATAGTACTGTCAGAGATTCAGTCCTCAGGGAATGCCAGACTGTCAGAGGGTCGGGACTGCGGGAGCGTTGCACAGTCATAGGGTCAGTACTGACGGGGTGTTGCAGTATCAGAGGGCCAGTACTGAAGGAGTGCTGCGTTGTAGGGTCAGTCTCGAGGGAATGTTGCACTGTCAGAGGTTCAGTAATGAGGAAGTGCCACACCGTCGGACGGTCAGTACTGAGGGAGCGCTGAGTACTGAGGGTTGGTTAGTGCTGAGGGAAAGCTGCAATGTCGGAGCATCAGTACTGTCAGAGGTCAGTACTGAGGGAATATCGCACTGTCAGAGTTTCAGTCCTCAGTGAATGCAAAACTGTCAGATGGTCAGTACTGCCGGAGCGCTGCACTGTCAGAGGGTCAGTACTCAGGGAGTGCTACACTGTGAGAGGGTCAGTACTGAGGGAGTGCTGCACTGTCAGAGGGTCAGTACTGAGGGAGTGCTGCACTGTCAAAGGGTCAGTACTGAGGGAGTGCTGCACTGTAGAAATATTAATACAAAGAGAGTGCTGCAGAGTTAGAGTGTCAGTACAGAGGAAATGCTGTGGCGTCAGAGGCTCACTTCCGAGGGAGTGCTGCAGTGTGAAAGGCTCAGTGCTGAGGGAGTGCTGCACTGTCGGAGGGTCAGTACAGAGTGATTGCTGCACTGTCAGGGGCGCAGGATCAACGGAGTGCTGCACTGCCACATTGTCAGCATGGAGGGAGTGTTGCACCGTCAGATGGTCAGTACTGAGGATGTACTGCAATGTCAGAAGGTCAGGACTGAGGGAGTGCTGCACTGCCAGAGTGTCAGAACTGAGGGAGTGCAGCATTGTCTGAGGGTCAGGACGGAGGAAACACTGCAATATCAGATGGTCAGGACTGAGGGAGTGCTGCACTCTCAGAGGGTCAGTACTGAGTGAGTGCTGCACTG
>NW_025153047.1:0-1405 GCF_004010195.1 Chiloscyllium plagiosum | reverse complement strand
GCTCCTTCACTCTCCCGCACTGGGCTCCTTCTCCCACGCTCGGCTCCTTCTCTCTCTCCTGCACTGGGGTCCTTTTCTCTCCCGCACTGGGCTCCTTCTCTCTCCCGCACTGGGCTCCTTCTCTCTCCAGCACTGGGCTCCTTCTCTCTCCAGCACTGGGCTCCTTCTCTCTCCCACGCTCGGCTCCTTCTCTCTTCTACACGGGGCTCCTTCTCTCTCCCGCGCTCGTCTCCTTCTCTGTCACGCGCTGGGCTCCTTCTCTCTCACGCGCTTGGCTCCGTCTCTCTCACGCGCTGGGCTCCTTCTCTCTCCCACACAGGGCTCCTTCTCTCTCACACACTGGGTGAGTTCTCTCGCTCACAATGGGCTCCTTCTCTCTCTCACACACTGGGCTCCTGCTCTCTCTCTCTCACACATTTCGCTCCTGCTCTCTGCCATGCTGGGCTCCTTCTATCTCACACACTGGGCTCCTTCTCGCTCTCATGTTGTGCGCCTTCCCTCTCTCATATTGGGCTCCTTCTCTCTCACAATGGACTGCTTCTCTCTCCCAAGCTGGGCTCCTACTCTCTCTCTCTCAAGCTGGGCTCCTTCTCACTCCTGCGCTCGGCTCCTTCTCACTCCTGCGCTCGGCTCCTTCTCTCTCCCGCACTGGGCTCCTTCTCTCTCCCACGCTCGGCTCTTTCTCTCTCCTGCACTGGGCTCCTTTTCTCCCCAGCACTGGGAACCTTCTCTCTTCTACACTGGGCTCCTTCTCTCTCCCGCGCTCGTCTCCTTCTCTGTCACGCGCTGGACTCCTTCTCTCTCCCGTGCTCGGCTCCTTCTCTCTCACGCGCTCGTCTCCTTCTCTTCCCTGCGCTGAGCTCCTTCTCTCTCCCACGCTTGGCTCCTTCTCTCTCCCGCACTGGGCTCCTTCTTTCTCCCGCACTGGGCTCCTTCTCTCTCCCACGCTCTGCTCCTTCTCTCTCCTGCACTGGGCTCCTTTTCTGTCCCGCACTGGGCTCCTTTTCTCTCCCGCACTGGGCTCTTTCTCTCTCCCACACTGGGCTCCTTCTCTCTCCTACGCTCGGCTCCTTCTCTCTTCTATACTGGGCTCTGTCTCTCTCTCCTGCGCTCGTCCCCTTCTCTCTCACGCGCTCGGCTCCTTCTCTCACACGCTGGCCTCCTTCTCTTCCCTGCGCTGGGCTCCTTCTCTCTTCCACACAGGGCTCCTTCTCTCTCACACACTGGGTGAGTTCGTTCGCTCACAATGGGCTCCTTCTCGCTCTCACACACTGGGCTCCTGCTCTCTCTCACATACTGCGCTCCTGCTCTCTCCCATGCTGGGCTCCTTCTCTCTCACACACTGGGCTCCTTCTCGCTCCCATGCTGAGCACCTTCCCTCTCTCACATTGGGCTACATCTCTCA
>NW_025153046.1:0-1405 GCF_004010195.1 Chiloscyllium plagiosum | reverse complement strand
TCTGCAGCATCAACCAGCTCACTGAAATTCAGCTTGGGCTCTGCCAGGGTCACTAATCCATTGGGCTCATTGAAGCCTTGGTTTAACGATGTACAACAAGAAAATACACAGCTGAATTCTAGAGGTAAAGCGACAGTGGCTGCACTTAATATCATCATAGCTGCATTTGACCACGTGTCGTATCCAGGATTAATCACAAAACTGGAGCAAATAGGAATCCTCTGCACTGGATGAAGTTATACCTTGTACAAAGGAAGGCGGCAGGTGTTAGTGAGGTGCAGCCATATCAGCTCCAGGACTGGTCTGTAGCAGTTCCCCACGGGAGCCGTTTCTGAGTAAACTGTAGATTAGTAAAGGAAAGGTAAGGCCTCATACTCCTACGTGATGGTAGGGCTGCTCTCTCGTTAGACAGAGAAGATTGGTGGCAGTTTAACAGGGCAGTCAGCATGCCTCAAGTAAGGGAGGGGGTTGAGTAGGACAGTCCTCTAGTCACCACCGTCAGTGCAGGAATTGAACCCACACTATTGGCATTAACAACTAGCCGTCAAACGGATTGAGCTACCCAAGTGCTCACTCAGCTCCTTGGGGAGGATACTGTAACATTGTTCTGTTCAGATATGTTGTTCGAGATCTCTGGAGCAGGTGGAACTCGAAGCAAGATTCCTTGTTAAGAGAGAGGGTCAGCATCAGTGAGCTATAAGTTTGCTCTCTGCCATAAGCCCAATAATTTTCAGCTGCTTCATAAATGACAATCCCAACACTGTAAAGTCACAACTGGGGATGTTTGCCAATGATTGGACAATGTTTAACACCATTCGTGATTTACTCAGATACTGAAGCAGTCCTTATCCAAACGCAACAGAACCTGGAAAAATGCAAGTGTGTGCTTAAAAGTGACAAGTACCATTTCCATTACACATATACCAGACAACGATTATTTCTAACAATAGAAAATCGAACCATATCCTCTAACGTTCAATTCCACCACCATCACTGAACACACGACTAGCAATATCTGGGCATTACTGTTAACCAAAACTGGACTGACCATATAATTTCATTCCCATTCCTGTGAAGGGCTTATGCAAAAACATCGACCCTCCGGTACTCAGATGCTGCCTGACCTGTTGTGCTTTTACAGCGCCACACTATTCGACGTATATAAATTAATTGGCTACAAGAATATGTCAGGTGCTCCGAGTCCTGCAGAAATAACTCACCTCATTATCTCCGAAAGCCTGTCCCACATTGATAAGACACACGTTGAATGTGTGTGTGATGAAATACTCCCCATTTGCCTGGGTGAGTGCAGCTTCATCCCTCATCCACTGAAACTCCGTAGCAGCAATGCCTGCCATCTACACGGTGCTCTGCAGAAATTAGTTGAAACTTTATTGCTGGAACA